>NW_016921263.1:53384-71737 GCF_001483705.2 Eufriesea mexicana
AAAAAAAAAAAAAAAAAAAGAAAAAAAAAGAAAGCAGCAAATAATAACTATGCATTAAAGCAATTAAAAGATAATCATGTCAAAGCCCAAGGAAATACAACGGAACTATATAGTACGATTGTGCTAGCCCTAAAAGAGAAGAACGCAAACTTCTATACATACCAGCTGAAGAAAGACAAAAGCTGTGAGGCGGTTCCGCGAGTTATATATCCCAAAACAAATACTTATGACATCACTGAAAAACCTCGGACACCAGGTAAGACAGATTAACAATATAGTCAAACACGACACGAAGCAACCTTTATCGAATTTGAACTTTATTACTAGCGAGAACAATAAGGATATATATAAAATTAACAAACTCCTTAATACCATCATTACATTCGAACTACCGAAAACCAAAAGTGATATACCGCGATGCATACGTTGTCAAACTTACAGTCATACAAAGAATTATTACTTTAGAAAATTATTACTTTGCAAAGGAAATCACCCCGCCAGCTACAACGGTTGTACAATAAGAAAACAATTACTGCAAAAACTATACCCTACACTTAGAGTCGAAAAAATCATAGACACTGCCTCTTCACCAACTCAGACTATCATTTGAAATAGTATCACTAACCTAACATCCAAATCACCCGACCCCACGAACAATATCCTACGCTGACATAACACGGAAAATATGTAAATTACTGTTACAAACTGCAAAAAACACTGAATTCATCTCTATCATGATACTCGAACAATCACAACTGTCAAAAGAACAATCAAAACAAATCATTAATAGAACTACTTATTGGCAGAATTACTTACGAACGTGCTTACTAACGAATAAAAAAGAAACTAAGGACTATAAATTAAAAATCGCTATTTGGAACGCGAATGAGCTACACCAAAGATTACGAGAATTAAAAACCTTTCTAAGTATATAATAATTTCTAAGTATAAGATCGATATAATGCTTGTAGCAGAAAACCACCTAACAGATAAAAATCATATAAAAATACCATTCTACACTGGCAAGATTTGTGGTGGAACAGCAGCAATCATAAAAAATGGCAACAAACATTTCCTTCAAAATACAATAACACACATGAACATACAAGCTACCTCAGTAACAATCAACACAGCACACTACAAACTCACGCTGGCTGCAATTTACTGTTCCCCAAAGCAGAAAATCTCTTTGCACTAATTCACAAATTTCTTTCAATGTCTAAGAAAGAAATTCATTTTTGGTGGTCATTATAACGCCAAGCACGCTTTATGAGGTTCTAAAACAAACTCGCCCGGAAGAAAAACGCTAGAACAGACTATACGAACACTATCCCTAGATACACTAACAACCAATGAACTAACCTATTGGCCCGCTATATACGACAAATTACCTTCTAGACTTACTAGACTTCGACATAACCGACATAAACTTTCTAGTACAATCCAGCTTCGATCTCAGTTCAGGTCATTCGCCGATTCTACTAGACTATCTTCATCAATCTGTATTCACCCAAGCTATAACAACATTATGCAACAATACCACAAACTGGGCACACTTTAAAAACTATTTCGAACACAATATAAACTGCAACATACCATTAAAAACCCCTGAACAAATAGAATCAGCTGTGATTAACTCTACTAATCTTATTCAAGTGGCAGGATGGATGTCTACTAAACCAGCAAAATGTAAACAACAATTTGATTCATATTCAGAACATATTATTCAAAAAATTAAGCTCAAGCGTAAAATAAAATACAAGTGGCGAAAGCAAAAAACTTCTCTCAACGAAAAAAAAAACAAAAAAAAAAGGACTAAACGCAATCACCAAAGAAGTGAAACAGCTAATACTGCAGAATTGCAATGATGAATTTCACTCGTACATCCATAGTCTTTCTCCCAACGAAGATACGAACTATTCGTTATGGGAAGCCACGAAACGGTTCAAAAGACCTACTACACTGTCCCATGCCATCAGGAAATCTGACGGTAACTGGGCAAGAAATGCCTACGGAAAAGCTACAGTTTTCGCTAAACACTTACACAACACCTTCCAACCTAATGACAATCACGTCAACACAAGTTTTACAATCCTAACAAATACTGATCACAATTATGAAATTCCAAAAAACCACCGTCAAGGATGTTAAAAATCTTATCGCTAACATTTCAATCAAAAAACTCTCGGATTGCATCAAATTAATGGAAAAATCATCAAAAGACTTCCACCTACAGCTGTCAGAATGTTGAACATAATATTTAATGCTACACTAACAACCTAATACTTTCCCATTAATTGGAAAATAGCACAAATTATCATGCTACAGAAATCCGAAAAAAATCGACACCTGCCATCATCCTATAGACCTATCTCTCTGCTGTCCACACAATCTAAAATACTGGAAAAAGTAATACTAACAAGAATGAAAAAGATAAGTGTAGAGCAGGACCTAATACCGTCACATCAATTTGGATTCAGAATCAAACACGCAACAATAGAACAGATACACAGACTTACAAATAAGATTACACATGCTCTCCAACACAAGAAAAACTGCACGGCACTTTTTCTAGATATAAAGAAGACATTTGACAAAGTCAGGCATGAAGGTCTACTATACAAAATTGGTCAAAAATTTCCCAAGGCCTACTATAAACCCATCAAATCCTACTTAAGGCAAAGAACCTGTTTCGCCAAATATCTAGATGAATATTCCGAGATTTACGACATAGAAGCCGGCGTCCCACAGGGTAGTGTTTTGGGCCCCAGTTTGTACACATTATATACATCAGATGTCCCAACCACGATTGAAACCGATACATTTACATTCGCAGATGACACAGCTATATTATCCGCTCACAATGACCCAACAGCAGTGTATGATAACTTACAGCAACATGTCACAAAATTAGAAGAATGGTTGCACCGATGAAAAATAAACGTAAATACGGACAAGTGTAAACGCATTACCTTTGCCCTAAAGAAGGGTACTATTCCGGATCTAAAACTTAACGATACTTCCGTACCGCAAACCAATTCAGTTAAAATACCTGGGACTACACTTGGATTAAGAATTAACATGGAAACAACGCATATGTTCCAAAATTGACCAAATCCGTATCAAGAGGAGAAACATGTACTGGCTTACATAAAGAAGATCTAAATTAAGTCTTGGTAATATACTTTTAATCTACAAAACAGTTATAAAGCCTATCTGGACCTACGGCATCGAGATGTTGGGGCATAGCAGTCAAAAGCATCATTACTTAAATTGAATCATTACAATCTATAATTCTTAGAACAATAATCAATGCTCTATGATATGTTCGAATTGACGTTATTTGGAAGGACCTCAAAATTACCAATTACGGTCATCCCAACGACCTAGCAAAAAAACTGTATAAAACTAGTCTGCCTCGCAGACTGCATAGGAAATACTCAAAGAATCTTCTATCGTAACTGCATTAAGTCTCAGCACGTGTTATCCATAGGAATAATTTCTACGCGTTAATTAACTAAACCCGATACTTCAATTTATCGAATGTCCTAAAAAAATTACAGTTCTTCAAATGCAAATCTGAATCTACAATGCGAGATCTGCGTATGTTTGTGCAACCTTCCGAAGTCAGATTTTCTGTATTGTATTGGAATTTTAACTTTTTTAATATCTATAACAGCAGCTTTCATAGGTTATGTTTTACTTTGAGGACAAATATCTTTTTGTGGTGCAAAAGTAATTACAAATTTAATATCAACTATAAATAATTGTGGTAGTGGTTGTCATAGAATGTGTGGTACGAGTGTGAGGAATATTTGTGTGGAAGAATGTGTGTGTGACGAGTATGACAGAGAGTCGCGAAAAACAATCAATAGGTGAATGACAGTCATTACAAATAGACGTTGTGTGTCAGAGTCCTCAACAGATTATATCGCAGTTAGAAGCGAATTTATTTTACGTAATTTAATTATATTTTATGTAGTGCTGTTATTGTGTTGAATAAATATTCTTATCAGTCTATCCATTTACTCATAATATTGTTTAATATTTAGTTCAATGATTTTGAGGAGGATTTTCAATTAATAATGCAACTTCAAAACGATTTTTTTCATTACATTTTATTTTGACATTAATTATTTCAATGTTAGTTTTAATCTACTTAATTACTTTGCATTTCTTTGGATCATCTAATCCAATTGGAACAAATAGAAATATTTATAAAATTCCATTCCACCCATATTTTACAATTAAATATTTAATATCACTTATTTTAATTTTAACTATTTCTATACTGTTTTAGTGATTCAGATAACTTAAATATAGCAAATTCTATGATTACTCTACTCATATCAAACCAGAATGATATTTTTTAACTAATTATTCAATTTTACGATAAATTTGTAATAAATTATCAGGAGTTTAAGGTTTAATGTCTTTGATTACAATTTTACTTTTTTACTTTTTTCAAATAGCAGAAATTTAAAAAATGTAAAATTTTATTCAATCAATCAATTATATTATTGATCTTTCATTAATAATTCTTTTTAACATGCTTAGGTAATAAAGTTAATGAACTTCCTAATCCAAATATTTTTTTTACAATTTCGTTTTTTAAAAACATTATTTTCCTTGTAAATTAAATAAATTTTGTGGTTATTTAATTTTTCAATAAAATTATTGAACTTGATTAAGTATATACTTTGAAAATATAAAAGAAAAACTTTAATTACAGAAAATTATTATCTGATTAAAACGAATTCGTGTTAATAATCCTCGAATTCATAATAAAATTAAATGAAATATATAAATTATATAACATATAATTGATCAATAATTGTAATTAAAACGTGTTATTGTTAAAATTATACTTATAAATGAAACATTAAAAGATTCAGGTAAAAAAATTAATGTAAATCTATGCTGTTTAGCATTAAATCTAGAAACTAATTCTTATTCAGAAAGGTTAATGAAGAAGAATTAAATGATTGATTAATCAATTAATTATTATTATTCATTTTTATTCTTATTATTATTTAATTGTATAATTGAACTCTCTATTATGATATAAGGCTATTACATATAACTTTCATATAGAGATTCGTAGTTGAAAGTGTTATATACAGTTTGATTAATTAAAATTGTCTAATCGCTTATGAGTATTCATAATCCATAAAGAATAATCGGTTAAATATTTTTTGTTGGGACTTCAGAGTCGAATCAGGCTGATATCGAGATTCATTAATGTAAAAAGACGTTTACAACTAATCATTTGGTATTTTGATAAAAAGATAAGAGTAAATATTGTCCTATGTTATATTTCAAATGATAAAACACAATAATGATGTTTTTCGATATTAGAAAATTAAATTAATTCAATTGATAAGTATTTGTGATGAACTAAATTCATCTCTTATTTCCTACTTTCTTTATTACGTAAGGATTTTTTCAAGTAGACTTCAGCCAAATAACACATTAAACATATTTAAAGACAATGATCAATTGAACATATTCCTATGAAATTTAGATATAGACAGGTAGTAAGAAGCTATAAATGACACAAAGGTAATTAGTTGGATAATTAATGTATACAATAAACTAACCTGTGTAGTATTATTAAGTACATATTTAATTTATTAAAATTTAGTAGCTAATTAATCTAAATAAACCGTTATTTTAGGTTTTTATGTTTAATGATCGTAAATATTACCATAATTGTAATCTATAATTCTTGCTAATAAGAAATGATTATAAGTATGGAAGTAATTTAAATGCCCGCCATTCAAAACAAAGATAGTATGAGAGAGCGAGAACGAAGAATGATACTGATCAACGTGTGAAATTGAAGTGAGAGCACGTGTGTAAAGGGGAATTCTAAAAAAAAGTGTAAATTCGTCATTAGTGAATTAAGTTTATAAAAAATAGAAGATATTGTTTGAATTCTGTCCGGATATCACTGTATTGTACACAGTGAACAATTTTACGTCATTTTGTTTATTCTAGATCTTTGTGAAATATATTCTAATTTAGAAACGTTGTGCTTAGTGACGCAACGTGGTCGCATTCAACAACGTGAAATATATTACAATAATTATTTCCCTTAGAATTTAGCTTATGGAAAAGTAAATTTATGTTGAAATTATTAATTAACCAAAGGAGAAAGAAAAATAGCCTAAAAATAAATGTTTACTAAAAGTTTAATTTAGTCTGTACAGACACTCGGCTGGCTAAAGTTTATTCTCAACTTGCATATAGTAAATTATATATTTCTTTTCTATTCGTTTAATCATGTTTTGTTTACGATGAAGCACATAAATACTTCCACAATTAACACTGTAAAGTGAAACCAAAGAACCTTTATAAAATTAAACTAAATAGAATGGTTTATGACAGATGATGACTGACTGATTCAATATCTGTATAATATTTATCATTTGTGTATCTATATGTGTAAGATCGGCGATAATGAAAGTAATATATTAATCGCATTTATAATTGTTATGATTTGTTTTGGTTTGGTCATGAAAATATATATTTGAACCACGCATAAGTGTGAGGTAACAGATTTTAATATATATCTTTTAACAATAAAGCTGCTCACTCAACATAATAAAACTTTATTTATTTTATATTGTAACGAAGTAGATTTTTCCACATAAATATATCTATAACATATGCTTTTGATTGTTTATTTAATAATTTACTATTGCTTTATATAAGTATTAACGTTTTCTATAAGAAAATTAACTACTGTCCTATTTTAATATGGATTCACATCAAAAATATATTTGAAGATATTTCAATGCTTAACTCTATATGCATACCAAGCAATGAAGGTATTTTTGGTAATTTAAATTAATTAAAAATGATTTGGGAAAATGAAGGATAGATTGAATATTTTCAATGAACAGAATGTCCTTCATTGAGTTTTGACACATTTATGCGATACTTTTCGTATCACCTATAGAAATATGCTATTGGAATAATAAGGAAGAATATAAAATGGATGATTATAATGAGAAAGGTAAAACATTATGGAAAAATTGTAGTGAAGTGAAATGAAGATACAAATTTAATTAATTAAACTTAGACTATTTGATAAATATAATTTTTACAAAATTAGTAATTCATAATTAATATTATAAATTTGATATATTAAATTGATCTTTTATGTTTATAAAATGTCACTAATGAAATTTCGAATCTCTTAATTATTTTATTATTTATTTATTTTTCATCTTTACGGATTTTATACTACATTGATGAATTACTAAATCCTTTTTTTTCAATTAAATCAATTGGGCATCAATGATATTGGTCATATGAATATTCAAAATTTAATAACATTAAATTTGATACTTATATAATAACTTATTCATTAAAATATCTGATAATCGAATGGTAATTCCAATAAAATTACCTTTACGGTTACATATTAGTTTCATCTACAAATGTTATTCATTCTTGAGCAATTCCATCTTTAGGAATTAAAATTGATGTGATTCGAGGTGGAATAAATGAATTTAATTTATTCTGTTTACAACCAGGTTCATACTTTATAATTAAATGGTTAACAATTGTTTTAATATGTATTATAAATTTAATATATTTAATTTTAAATTTGATTTATGTATTTATTAATTTAAATTTTTATTAAAAAGAAATATAATCAAAAATATGAAAATTGAAGAATTAAATTTATAATTATTCAATTATTTGAATATCATAATTTTTATATTACTTTTAATGATGGAATTTTTTCATAATTATATATTAAATTGTAAAGAAATTAAATCAATTATTTATTTAATTTTTACATTAATTTTAAGAATTAAATTTATAATTATTCAATTATTTGAATATCATAATTTTTATATTACTTTTAATGATGGAATTTTTTCATAATTATATATTAAATTGTAAAGAAATTAAATCAATTATTTATTTAATTTTTACATTAATTTTAAGAATTAAATTTATAATTATTCAATTATTTGAATATCATAATTTTTATATTACTTTTAATGATGGAATTTTTTCATAATTATATATTAAATTGTAAAGAAATTAAATCAATTATTTATTTAATTTTTACATTAATTTTAAGAATTAAATTTATAATTATTCAATTATTTGAATATCATAATTTTTATATTACTTTTAATGATGGAATTTTTTCATAATTATATATTAAATTGTAAAGAAATTAAATCAATTATTTATTTAATTTTTACATTAATTTTAAGAATTAAATTTATAATTATTCAATTATTTGAATATCATAATTTTTATATTACTTTTAATGATGGAATTTTTTCATAATTATATATTAAATTGTAAAGAAATTAAATCAATTATTTATTTAATTTTTACATTAATTTTAAGAATTAAATTTATAATTATTCAATTATTTGAATATCATAATTTTTATATTACTTTTAATGATGGAATTTTTTCATAATTATATATTAAATTGTAAAGAAATTAAATCAATTATTTATTTAATTTTTACATTAATTTTAAGAATTAAATTTATAATTATTCAATTATTTGAATATCATAATTTTTATATTACTTTTAATGATGGAATTTTTTCATAATTATATATTAAATTGTAAAGAAATTAAATCAATTATTTATTTAATTTTTACATTAATTTTAAGAATTAAATTTATAATTATTCAATTATTTGAATATCATAATTTTTATATTACTTTTAATGATGGAATTTTTTCATAATTATATATTAAATTGTAAAGAAATTAAATCAATTATTTATTTAATTTTTACATTAATTTTAAGAATTAAATTTATAATTATTCAATTATTTGAATATCATAATTTTTATATTACTTTTAATGATGGAATTTTTTCATAATTATATTGTTTAATAACTGGTTAGGTTTTATTTTATTCACTGATAAATATTTAATATTTAAACAAATTTCTTAATTTCATTATATTATTTTTGAATTTTCAATTTGATATTGACATTTTGTAGATTTAATTTGACCTTCCTTATATTTTGATTTATATTTATTATTTCATTTATAGTATTAATTTACATTATTACAGTATAGTATAAAAAATTACATTTAACTTCCAAGTAAAAAGTTATTATTAATGTAGGATTGGAATGTTTGCGGCTTCGAAAGAATGGCAAGAGTGTTCGGGCTTAGAAGAAAGGTGTCCGCACGCAAGAAGATCGAACGGATGTTATGACAGAGCTGAGTGCGATAGATGAGTAGAAGTTAGTTTATGAGTGTGGCATGTGTTTGAAATACCTGACCCACCGAGGTTGTGGGAAAGGGGTATGATTGGGAAGGAATGTCTGAGTGTGAAAAAAGGGCAGAATGAATGGTTTAAATAAACGTGCAAGGGCGCGGGCGAGTCAGTAAAAGAAAATATGTCATAGACAGTGTGTCAAAGTCTAAAAGTGAGTGTACAAAGACGGTTTGGAAAGACATGGTCCATTAGTTGCAGTCTATCAATTACAGTTTTTGAAAGTCAGTTTATAAGAGTCAGTTTAAAGTAAGATCAAAACAGCGTGCCCATATCGAACAAACCTCTTGTTTCATAGCCAGCACCGTCATTATATTTATAGGCTTATTTTATTCTATTAAGAAGCCGACAATACTATCTTAAGCTGAACCACCCAAATACGACCCCTACATTAATTTAATTTAAAATAAACAATATGTATTATTCATCTTTTTTTTTAATTCCTTTATTGATTTTTATTCTTAACTTCTTTAATTTTATTAATTTCTTTCTATAATAAAGAAAAAAATATATACAGAAAAATATTTCCTGTGAGTGTAGTTTTAATATAATTTCAAAATCAATTTTATCCTATTCATTACCATTTCATTTAATATTATTATTTTTTTTTTATTTTTGATGTTGAAATTATTTTATTATTATTTTATTATAACCAATTATTATAGATTTAAATAATCTAAATTTTTATATTAATTTATTAATTTTGTCATCTTTGCTAATTTTATTAATTATTTTATTTATTAAGTGGATTAATAAATATTGTAATTGATTATTTTAATATTAAATTATTTCTATAAAAGTAAAAATTTACATTTTAGTTTCGATTTGGAATATTAATTTTAATAATCTTATATAAGGAATAAATTAGGTAAAGCTCTTAACGTTATAAATTAATTTAATAAAATATTATTTCTATCTAAGAAATTCAAAATTTTCTTTCATATTTCCAATATTATACTCTATTTATTAGCTATTTAAATTTTAATTGAAACCAAGAAGAGGTAATTTATTATGAATAAACTCAATTAAATTAAAATTTCCAATTAATTTATGTAGTTATATTTAAAATATTATATTTTCAATATAAAGATATTTATTATTAATAAAAATATAAATATTATTTTCATACTGGAGACTCGGTAGAGTGCGTGTATGACGTAGTGTGTGTTTCTGAGTATGCAGATTAGAAAAGAAAGTTGAAGCAAAGAAATGGGTTTCCACTGATTGGAAAAGGGTAAAAATAGGAAGCTTCGACTGACATTGTATAGTTAAACATAAAAACTAGCAGGTTAAATGCGATAGTACAGGCGGTAAAGAGAAGAATAGAAAAGTGAGGTTAGGCTTGTACACGTGGACAGAAAGGATTATTATAAGTATTGTAAGTACAAACAGAATAGAGGTAACAGATACACAGGTATCTTCAATTTATAATAACAGATAAAGAGGTATATAGAGATAAAGGTAAGTAAATGCTAGAAATAAGGAAATATACTAAGTTTTCATAGAGTAGATTATATTGGGTTAAAAAGGTAGAGAAGTATTAGGTTCACAAAACATAGTTTATAGGCTAAAAATAGAGAAATAGAAAATGGACAAAGAAGAATACAAGAACCTGAAGGAGAGAGGGAAAGAAGAAGTACCAAGCACTCCAGGAACAGAGAAAAGAAAAAGAGGAAGACCATCAACAGAGGACTGCGGGTACAGAGAGAGCTCAACCAATAGAAAGTTAACAGAACAGTGGAAGACACACAGTAAAGAAACTGTAATTAGTGATACAGAAACAGAGGAGACAGAGGGAATGGCTATGAAAAGAGTAGATACGAAGAAGACACCACAGAAAGCGGAGGAAGAAAAGAAAATAGAAGAGTCAGAATGAATGCAGGGTACACTAAATGAGATAGTAAGTAGGATGGAAGGCGTAAGGATAGAAATAGTACAAGGGAGAGAGAGGATAAAGAAGGAGGTAAAGAAAGAGTTGAAAGATTTAACACAGAAAATAGAAACAATAGAAGAAAGATGGAAAAATAGCAGAAAAATGGAAGAAGCAATGAGAGAGATAAAGGAAAATGAGAAACAGGAGAAGAAAAGAAGAGAAAAGGAAAGAGAGGAGCTAATAGGGATAATCTTAGAGAAGAGAGATGAAATATTAATGAAGGAAAACAGAAATGTACAAGCTAACCTAAGAGAAGAGACGGTAGAAATGGAAAAGAAAATGAGGAAGATTAAAAAGAGATTTGAAGATCAAGAAAGGAGAGAGAGGAGAAATAAAATAGTAATCAGGGACCTGAAAACAAAAAACAGTGAGGTAAAGAAGGAAGTGGAAAAATTCATGGAGACTACGGAAGTTCAAATATTCAAGGAAGAGGAAGATGTAAACAAGATCTCCTGTGAAAACCTCAAGAAAGCTATAAAGGAAGTCATGGAGGCAAGAAGCGTAGTAATAAAGAGATGGGAAATAGGGAAGAAGTACTGGTGGGCTAGGGAATGTAGCAGAGAGAAGAGGAAAGTAGGAAGATGGTACAGAAAGTGGAGACAAGGAAAAATAGCGAGGGAGAAATACCTACAAAAGAAGAATTTCAAGAGATTTTGCAAGGACAAGGAAGAATACAGAAAAAGAAAGGAGCAAGAGGAAATGAAAAAGGCAAAAACAGAGAAGGAAATTTGGAATTACATTAACAAGGAGAGGAAGAGGAAGAAGGGTATCGAAAACAAAATCAAAATAGAAATGTGGAGAAGCCATTTTAAAGAGTTACTGAAGGGGGAGCGGGCATAAAAATAGTAGAAGAACGAGAGGAATTAAAAATGGAGGAAGACATATCAAACGTATCAGACAAGGAAATAGAAAAATTTAAGGAGATTAAAGGGGAAAAAAGCCTCAGGAGGCGACAAAATACCAAACGAGGCTTGGGTATTCAGTGAAGGGAACACAAGAAGGAAACTGAAAGAGACGATAAAGAAAGTTTGGGAGGGAAAAGGCTTCCCGAAAGAATGGAGGAAAGCAGTGATTATTACATTGCATAAGAAAGGAGATGTAGAAAATCCAGGAAATTATAAAGGAATAAGTTTACTCTGCACAGCATATAAAATATATGCGGCTATATTACATGAAAGATTAAGAAGAGAAATAGAGGTAAAAAGAATACTCCCGGAAGCACAGGCGGGTTTCCGGCAACATAGAGGTACGCTAGATAATTGTTACATACTGCAGCACATTGTGGAAAGGGAAGATTTTTTTCCTTGGCTTACGCAGATGACGTGATCATATTAGCAACCAGGCAAGACGAACTAAGAAGAGCAATGAGGAAGCTCAAGAGTTATTTAGATAAAAAAGAGTTAGCGCTGAACGTGGACAAATAAAAAATAAAGATATTCGGGAAGGGTAAGATTAGGACAAAGGGTCAGATATGGAAATGGGAAGGAAAAGAAATAGAAATAGTAAAAGAATTTAGCTATTTGGGAATAATCTTTCAGAGAAATGGGAATATGGCTAGGCATATAGACGACAGAGTTAAAAGAGCAAATGTAGTTTCAAATCAGGTATGGGGTATAGGGGAACGTAAATTTAAAGCAGATTACAAGCTAAGAATGTTTATGTGGAATAGTCTGGTAGCAAGGGTGTTATATGGGGCAGAGATATGGGGGTTCAAAGAAAGGGCAGAAGTAGAAAGGCTACAAGTGAAATATATTAAATGGATACTGGGTCTAGATATAAGAACACCTAAATATGTAGTTCTAGAAGAAACGAAGAGAGCGAAAATAAGAGTGAATAATGATTGTATATGCATATTCTACGAAAATTTACGTGACGTTTATTGCTGTCGCTGATAGCTGACCGCTGTTGGGTTCTTCTGTAGAATATTAACAAGATATCTGAATTCAGTTTTGTCTCGTTCATTTGTTCGTAGTTGCCACAACAGGTGTGACGAGCTGCGATTGAGTGAAACAATGTATTCAAAATCATGTGATAAATTTATGTATGAATCAATTTCAACGTTCTACACTTATGAACGTCATGAACTCCTCCAATTCATTGATTTCGTTTGAGGTGTAAATTCTTCCTGTTGCGAGGTGTCAGGGTACTGACTCCTACAATGGTTCGGTGAATATTTCCAGCGAAGGATTAAAAATTATATCAGCGAGGCTGAATTCAAGAGATTGTTGAAAGAATTTCATTATATTTTCGTTTAGCACTGACCTCTGTTAGGATGTCCATTTTCGGTCGTCAGGAAGAAGGAATTATTGTTGCAGTACACCGGTAATTCGTTATAACTGTTTTCAGTTTTACTAATTTGTTATATGACTTTGTGACTCGTAGTGTGGTTTGCTGCTGTGCGATAGTTGATTTTCCTTCCTGTAAGATATAAAAAGGACTATCTCGTCCGTCTTTAGTCTTATTGTGTCGATATAGTCTGCGAAATTTTGAAATTTTTACGGGGGCTCGAACGATGACATTTGACCAAGTTGAGAATGTATCACTGCAGGTAGTGCCACTGCAGGTTCCATCAGTGAGTAGTTTTCCTGCAAGGATGACTTCTCGGTTTAAAATGGCATTCGCTTTAATTTCTATTTCATTAAACAGGGGCAGATATAATATGCCAGAATTTAAAAGGCGTTTGCAGGTGTCTCGTGTCGAAGCGTATAAGAATTGTTTATGGCCGTTCTCAACTATTGAGATATATATGTGAATATATGCCGCAGTAGAAAATTGTTTCGTCAATTTCGACTTTACATTATATTACTGGCGCGTTGTATTCTGCGAACTGGATGAATTGTTGGATGAGATGTTCTTTCCTTCGGTGACTGTTTCCTCTTTCGTTACGTCACATGTAAGATTATCAATGGTTGATAATACGGAAACATTAAGCGTGCCTGTTCGCCGCAATCGTATCCAATGAGGGCATTGACAATACACAGGAAAGCCATAATATAAAATGTTGAGATCTCCATATTCTTGATTTCTGTTTTGCAAAATCGTGGTCATTCGTTTTTGCTTGTGTAATTTATTGGGGGGGGGGGGGGAATGAACTATCTTATGGCTATTCTGAAATTCTTTCTTAATATTGTTATTAGCATACAATTCTGTGTGAGCCCGTATACTGGTCATCGAATTTGTACTTTCGCCGTTCTTTGAAGACATGTACAAGGTTGCCTGCTTTGAATCTTTCATGATGCAACTTTCAGTCATAATACCTTTTCGATTTAATTTTTGCTTCGTTTAAATTTTCACGCGCGATTCTTTGAATTTTAGTGAGGCTGAGTTGTAGATCATGAAGATATTTGTCGTATATTTCATCCAGCAATAGCAGAGATGCACTATCGGAAGACAGGATTCGTGCGAAAGTGCTGAAGACAAGTTCATGAGACGTGAAGTGGGTGCCTTTTTCCTGAACGCTAGTATTATACGAGAACATTGTTAACTCCTAGTCGTTTATAAAGATGTAGTATTTAAGGTATTCAATTAGTATATTGGTGGGGGGGGGGGGGGGTCTCCCCCACTCGAAGTCAGTTATGCTTTCCTGTGTGTTGCGGTAGCGTCTGCTTCGATCAGTTATCTGATGAAAGGGGCGAAAGAAAAAGGAAGGTAGCGTTTCTTCCTGGGCCTGCTAGTAGACTCGTCAATAAAGCTACCTAGCAAGCCCTGTCATAGAGTGGGATAATATTGGAAGGTCGAAATTTGTATATGTGTAGAAATTTAACTTTATTGGCTCGCATTTCCTACAAAATAACTCTATCTCTTCACACACTGACCTGAAAACTACTCTGGCCAACGACTCAATAACCAACTTAGTAACTGACTTGTAACTCCTTAGTAACTAACTCCATCTTCCAGAACGGGCCCTTTTAAAACCCGTCCAGATGACAAGCGCCTCCCCGAAGGTGGAGAAAGTCCCCATGCCCAAGGTCAAGGGTGGAGGAGACTCCTTCCTCCGAGTTAGCCCCACCGAAGGGTCATCCTCGCAAGGACCCTTCCAAAGAGGTGACCACAGCAGCGTCACTCTCGATTTATGCCGGGGAAGGCCGAGGTTGCGCGAGGCCACCTCATGTGGCCTGGCACTGAACCTCCTACGGCCCATCTGGCAGCCAGATACTAACGAGTCCTGTAGACCTGCGTTCCAGGCGAGGGCAGTCTACCCTAATAAATGAGAGTCCCTCGTTTAGCATTCCTACATATATAGAAGTCGAATGGTTCCCCGCAGCACTTGCCTCGGTCCTCCTTGATTCCCTCTGGTGGTAAGTGTGTGAACGGTAATCAAATACATGATGGGATCATTCGACAGAACCATTGGATTATGGATAGGAATCCGTTGTTTTTGGTTGCGAAATTCTGAATTTCTTTCTAATTTGCTTTATAAGAAAGATGATGAAATTGGTTCCCTGATCCGTTAATATGGCATTTGGCGGTCCAAAATGAGAAGATAGTGGATGGCTAAAGTATATTGATTGTTTCGCGGCATGGTCTATAAGGGCCCAATTATATTTAACGCTATCTTCTCGTAGAATCTATCGGAAGTATCTGTTAATACCGTGGGTATTTTGTCTTTCCTCTTGTTAGTTTCTTAAGTTGGCAGTTATTACAGTTCGTGAAAGGAGTCCTGACTTCCCTTGAAGTGAGAATTTCGTTCGTATGCAAAATTTTAGCATTCTGGGTTTAAAAAGTTCTAAGATGTTGTGCGTATTACTTTGGAAATTAACGGGGCCTACGTAAAACTTTCTTTCGTTCCGAATATTTCGATATAAGTCACGTCGTTCGTATTTACTTCGTCCTTACTTATATCGTGCAATTTTAGTCTGTCGTTTACATTTGCCTCAGTGTTCTCATGAATCGCGGAAATTCGGTTTGGTTCGGCGCCTCTGTCAACAATTAAATTAGTATTATCAATAAGCTAGGAAGATGTGACCGCGATATTTGGCATCAGTGGTTCCTTGTTGACGGTTACATTGATAATATTCAATTTTTTTCATTCTGTGTCGTCGTTATTGCCTGGAGCTTTCTTCAGTTGGGGGTCCTGATTCGGCGGGATACATATCGTACACTGACCTGGTGTTCATGACATCTTGGTGTTCATGACATTCGTGTATGCCGTAGCTCCGGATTTAACAGTAATTACAGAAACGGTCGTTTGAACAAGGAGTCGAAAATTCTGGTTGGGGTTCTGTTAGATTGATCGTTAAGCGCTCGGAGGACATTGCAGAATTACTATGATTATGTGTTAAGTCTAAGTGTTAAGCAATGTGGTGATTGCCTAGTCGGGGTTTACCTATGTGCGTTGCATTCGACCGCGTTATGCCTGCGCGTGCTGTAGTCGCAAAATGGTGTCTTATCTGTAATATCACGGTCTAAGCATTCGTAAATCTATTCGGATTCTCGTTATTGTCCCGTTTATAATACTGTCAGAGTAAAGTCGTTAATTCCTTTCATGTTAAAGTTGTCGCTGCCTATAATGGCACTGCGAAGATCATTTATGCGGCAAACATAATGTAATATATATTCCAACCTGCTCTGAAATATAGTTGTCAATTCACATTTGTATCGGTGGATGCTATGTGGTTTGACAAAAATTGTATTCAATTTGTTACAGAAGCCTTACGGAATGAAATATTTTGTCCTCTATTGCAGAATAGGCATGGCCGCAAAGGTTGTTGATAACTAGTCGGACGAATGTACGTTTGGCATTAATAGGTAATAAATTACGCGCTGTATTGCAGAGTCAGCCGAATGACAAAACTGACATATTAGTTCCGTCATAGTAAGGTACTGAATCTAGCGCTTCTCGTAACGAAAAATTAATTATATCTAAATTGCCTTCGGGTTCTGTGATGTATGACAGTGGGAGGTGATAGGGTCGTTCGATATTACGAAGAGCTTCAATTTCGTGTTTCATATTCTCGTAAAAGTAGGACTGTCGCCCGCAGAAGCCATACGTCCGCGAATCAAAACCGCCGCATCGCGTAATAAAAGCACCAAAGCAGTTACCAAAATTTCTAAATCATACACCAATGCAGTTAAAACTACTGAGCTTACCCGCACTATGTCGCGCCCTGCGCCGATCACTCAAACCATTGAAATATCGCCACCCACGCTGGTTTGCGTTATGGTGAGAGTCAGCAAACCCGACACAGGTTAACTCTTGTTACAGAAATAGTTTCCGAAAACCAGTATCTCTTCCACTTGCCTGGTGACGTGTTCGGAGTCACAACCGCCACAGCGCTCAACCTAAAAACCACCAACGAAGCCCCAATAAACGTTAAACAATATCGGTACCCAGGAATCTACAGGACTGAGATAGATGCACAAATGAAAGAACTTTTAAGCAATGATATAGTATATTTAGCTTTTAATTCGCCATATATCTCGCTCTTGTGAATACTGTGGTAATGGTTACATAAATTTTTAAATATATATGTGTTGGGGACAAGCATGCATGGGATGGAAATATCTAATGAATTCAGGTTATTATGATAAACGAGTATGCGTGTAATGATGGCGGTGTTGTGTGAATTGTGTATGTTAATGTAATGTATGAAAGAAGAAAGAAAAAAAGGAGAGTGATTTGGCATACGTCAGTTGCAATTGAGTTTTAATAGTGAGAAGACGTCTGAGCATGTGATTGTGATAAATTAATTATATTTCAACCTAACATTTGTGTTTGATAATCTTTGTAATCAAATAAGTAATTGTTGTTATTGTTATTAAATTTGGAAATCCAAAAAATCCATTGATGGGTCGAAAAAGCGGAGGAGCAAGTTAAACGAAAAGACGATCCTGGACGCGTATCCTATCCCCAACATAACAGAAATGGTAGATCAACCAGGAAGCGCTAATATTTTCGCGTCTTGGACTTAAAGTCAGGTTTCCTTCAGGTCTCTATGGACCCCGTCGGCGGTCACAAAACCGCATTTTTAATTCTCTTTGGCTATTATCAGCTTAATAAAACGGCGTTCGGGCTTCGGAACGCGCCAAATACTTCCCAGCGTTTGGTGAATAATGTAATATTATCAGGTCTGCAAGGAACGAACATGCTCGTGTACTTGGACGATATTGTGGTTTATTGCAGATCGTTAGTGGAATGCCG
>NW_016921263.1:71748-94554 GCF_001483705.2 Eufriesea mexicana
AGCAAAACTCGAAGAAGTTTCAAAAAGTTCCGAAAAGATTACTGGAGGCCAATTTAATGATCCAACCAAGTAAATGCGGCCAGCATCCGCATTCCCTCTCTCCACGATCGACGACTCCGACGAATTCTTGTATCTCTCGAAACCCAAATCTCTCAAACATTCCCATGAAATCCAAGCCTCTACTTCCCGTTAAGAACCTTTCTCTCCACCATCACCTCCGCAAGATAAAACAATCACAGAGGGCTCAAGTGACGAAAGCCTTTTTAATAGTCAGAATCCTACAGCCGAACAACACCGACGGATTATCATACCCATACGCGACAGACTTATCATGAGAACGGATTACCTTGCATGTTTTGTTTCAATGGACAGCCACTCGATAGACGACGGAGCGACAAACCTTTTAACAGAATTTGAGACCGTAAATATGACCGAAGCCATTCTCGGAAGATTCCGCGACACACATAGCTACGGCCGAAGACATTCTCGATGCGTTAAAATCGTTATATGGCGCGCCAACGGAATTAAATCTCCTTTCAATCGCAACAGCAAAGGCTGCTACCGACCATACTCCTTGGAAATTTATATATACACACTTCCTAGAACTCTCCTCACCACCACGGACTACTATTTTCGCCTACTCATACGAAGTGCGTATTCCATCCATAAACATCAGAAAAGACATAATTACAGAACATAACATTTCCGCCTTTGTCGGCTACAAGGGCATTAGTGAAACTTACAAAAGAATACGCGAACGATATTATTGGCCGGATATGAAGAAGATAAAACTGACTCGACGAAAGACGAGACAATCTATGAGACTAGCAGATACACCCGGACGCGCATTTGATAAAATTTCATTAGATATTATAGGACCACCCCCTCTCACCTTCCAAAATCACCAATACATACTAACTGTGCAAGACCTCATAACTAAATATTCTTTGGCAATTTCCCTCGGAAATGATAATGCAATGGACACAGCTGACGTCACGATAAATAAAGTAATATACAGATTTGGATCTCTGAATGCTATCCTAACAGGGAACGAATTTTACTAGCTCTCTGATAAAAATCATGGCAAGAAGGTTTATAATAACTCAAACCCGCACCACGATCTTGCACCCGTAATCTAACGTGTGAATGGAAAGGCCACATGTATTAAGGGAATATTTAAAGCACTACATAACTAAAGACAAGTTGGTATCAGTGGCTAGATATGGCTACATTTTCTTTCAACACGAGCGTGCACGAGACAACGAATCCCCCCAAGCTGGTTTTTGAGTAACTCGCGTGGCTCCCAAACTTGGATAGCACGTCTGGTCTAACATCAGACGACACATACAATCAATATCTACTGGACTTAGCGACACGACTGACGGATGCCCAGATATATGCCCATGAGAACCTACGTAACTCTAAAATAAAATCAAAACGAAAATATTGCGATAGAACCATTGAACCCAAATACTTCTATGAGGGCGATCTAGTATATTTATTAAAAGAACCCCGACACGGCAAATTCGATGCAAAATACAAAGGCTCTTACTTCATACGACAGCTTTTACCAAATCATAACGTGGCACTTAGAATTAATAACAGGACAAAAATCGTTCATGAAAATAAAATTTAGATTGCAAAACACATGCAACACCCGACCACGGGGAAACCAAAGACACTAGTCCCGCAAGTCGTAATGCAGATGCAGTTATTAAATATGCATCGAACCGTAATCTTATTAATTTCTGCGATAACTACGAATGCGCTTATCGAGTGACTGCAGTACGCATACATTCAATATAACAACATTCTCCATAATTAATCCATCGCTTTGCGAGCTAACCCAGAAAGAGACAGAGAATTTTTCGAGGATTGAAATGCCCTTGCAGCATTTTAAGTTGTTATGAAAAGTATTAATAAAATGGAAAATATGTTATCTGTCAAAGATGTCAGTGATGACGGCACTAGCGATTGTCTTCGATTAATGTGAAAGAAGTTGATCAGAATGAATAAATTAATTTAAAATGTGCAGACAATACTGTCACTATCCACGAATTCCTTGCGCAAAAAGCGGCTTGTTCCCTAGAATCTGTAAATGCTAATTATCCCAGTAAAATAGTCGAGCAAGAGCAAGACTTGTCACTCAGTATCGAAAGGAAATATTACAGGATCTAAACGTACTTGATATTTCCGAATATTCAGTAGCAGAAAAGGCTCAGTATTTTGAGAAACAAGTACAAAAAGAAACCACGAAACTCTCGTTTAAGGCAACTTAACGAGATTCGTTAAAATCTAAGAAAATGAAAGTAGTAACAACTAAAATAAATGAGAAAGAAGAACTGGATATAGATGAGAAATATGTAACTGAATTTAAAGAAATTAAAAAACAGAAGAAACGATGAAGGCTGTTATCTTAGAAACGGAAAGGAAAAGAGTCTTTGAATGAAAAGAAATAATGAAATTATCTTCTGAGGATGAGAAAGGAAAAATGAAAGTAAATAAATTTATACGGAAGTATGCGATGTACCTGTAATCTCTATTACTAAGAAAGAATTAAGTAAAGAGAAAGAAGATTTCGAGAAACCTGACAGAATTAAGACTGAAAACCAGCTAAGCCTGGAAAGCTAGAAGAATTGGTAAAAGATCAATTAGTTGAATTAACAGTTGAACATGTTACACAGAAGGAAGATGAAACAGTTCTTATTGGTAAAGTACCGGTATAAGATATTCTAAAAGATGTCATGATAGAAAAGGAAGACTTACAAAAGTCAATTAAGCACGAAAGAGATGAAAGATATAGAAGAAAAGCATAAAGATGTTCTGGAATCTGTAAAAATGAGTGTACAACAACAGTTTATAAACGAATTTCGTTTTCACGAAATAGGGCGGACAGTAGAAAAATGAAAGTGCAAGAATCTATTTCTAGTGTAGGAGAAGAAAGAATAAAGGACAGTATAGAATTAAAAGTGAGTGTGTGAGTGAAAATAATGGAACTATATCCTTAAAAATAACCAAACTGACCAAAATTAGGTGCGCGAAATTTTTCCCCGGGGCAGGGAGGTGTGACGTACAAGGGATGTGTGACGTTTTGCATCCTCGTGTCCACTCATGAACACAATACGTGGGTAGGCTAAAAACATCATATATGTGAATAATATAAGGTAACCGAATAATGTAAAGTTGCTACTGTGTAAACAAAATCAATAAACTGAGCTTAGAATTAAACTAAACGTTGGGAATAAAATAATTATACTATAAAATAAAATAATTATACAAAACAATTATAAAATAATTATACTATAAAATATGAAAGTGATAAAACCATGTATTAGGAATGGAGGAATGAACAAGCTTATAACGTGTAGAATAAAACTCAGTGATTGAAATAAAGAACGAAAATAAATTACACCATAAAGTATAGAAACGATAAAACTACGTATAAAGAATGAACGAATGAACAAGATTATATTAAGAATAAAGATTATAACATATGGCGTGAATTAGTGAATAAACAATTAAGAGCTGGATATGAAAGTTTATTATACCTAGTATAAAAATATCGGAAACATTGTAATATGACCGTTATTCCATAAACTTAGTATAAGGACATTAGAATAAGACATTTATATCATAAACATCTAAGCGCCTGAATAAGACCGTTATACTGTAAAACTTAATACCGAAAGCCATAAACCATTGTGTTGCGAGCAAGTGTTTACTCGTCTCCGAAACCCAGGTATAGAACCATTGCGCGTCAACGGGAAACCCAGGTCACCACCCCTGACGTCAGAAGGAAATTCCCCGACCAGGGCCTGCACACGTCATCCGGAAAACCGAAAGTAGGAGCGTCCTGGCGATCAATCAGAGAGCACGAAAACCGCCGGGGCCCTTGCCCGAATCAGTACCCGGCAGTTAAATAGGAGCGCCCACGGCCGCAACAGTTAGTCGTTCGATCACTCTCAATTAACGAAGAAGCTACCACGCATTCCATCTCATATTGTATTTTGCTTAAGAATATAATGTTATGTCTCGGTATCGCTTGGTTAATGTAACACATACGAGGATTGTTCAGAGACGGACGCTTA
Organism: Eufriesea mexicana; assembly: GCF_001483705.2. Taxonomy (NCBI): domain Eukaryota; kingdom Metazoa; phylum Arthropoda; class Insecta; order Hymenoptera; family Apidae; genus Eufriesea; species Eufriesea mexicana. The sequence goes on from NW_016921263.1 coordinate 75,837, forward strand.
GTTGCTTTGCTATCGGGCACTGGAGAAATGTTGAGAGATGCCGCCAAGGGATAAACAGCTAAGCTCGCAATCGGTGTAGACTGGAGGGATAATTGAAGCTCGTAGGATGTTTTCGTGTTTCGATCACGACAGGTTTGAACGCCGTGAGTACTAGTTACTATTACCACTTGATGCTCATATACTACTTTGATACTCAAGCGTTGAGTACCGATGCACTGTAGAATCGATGTGCCAAAAAAAAATGGCAAAAGGTCAGTTTAGAAAAGTTTCTCGGCCGTTCTTCGTTCGTTCTGCAAAACAAAGGTTTTGACTGATCCTTCTATGATTGGGAACTATCTGTTGTATGACGGCTGCAAGGCATGTCGGATGAAGTCGTGACTGCATAATGGTTGATGAAGATGGGTATGTATGTGTGCAGATCTTTGTGTATGAATATCTTCCTATGTCCGCGCCTCAATACCGGTGTTAGATGTACGGTTCGGAGCCGTGTCCGTACGTTCTCCGCAAATGCGAATGACAACTGTTGTTTCTGCTGTGTGAGGAACTCGCTTGGCAGCTTTATCATCGTACCGTATAGTATTTCTGCCGCCATTGCTCGAATGATCTTCCTCGTCTTTTAATGCTACCAGTTCTTGCCCACTTAATGCTTCATCGATGAAATGTTGAAATGTTTGGGCCGCGCTTCTAAAGCTGCAGGGCATCCTGGGAAGTTCGAAGAGTCCGAACGCCGTCGTTAGTGCTGTTTCTGGAACATCTTCCTCTGCCACTGAATCTGGCACGGTTTTGACATTTAACGTATGATAGACCCGAAAGGTCGTAAGGCTCCGTTCTTCTTCGGTGGAGGGCTAAATCCCATGGACTTTTTGAAGCCGTTTTGAAATTGAAGGCTAATTCCGTCGTCTCGTATGTGCTGTCCACCATTATTTCGACGCAAAGCGTGATTCGATTTGTTTGAACCACAAGTCGGGTTTCTCTGTGCAAGAGGGTAGTACACGTATGCCAACTCGCGATATTTCACTTCTCTCGATGGCGTCCATGATGCTCTTCCCCGACAGTCTATCATCTTGTATGATCACCCTGGGGACACCAAATGTAACGTGCTTTTGTTTATACGGTGTTTTGCAATCGATTATCGATCGATAGGTTCCTGACCCAAGCTGTGCGCGTTACTACTTTTATACCGGCGATCGCCACTATTTTCTGCCGTAGTTCACGTTCAGCTTCAACTATTTCCTTCTCCTACACTTGACCTGAATTGTTTGTGCAAGTAACATTGTCTGTTCTACCGTTGTGCTATCCGAGATTGCCACGTTGCGTGTGGTCACCATAATACGAAAGAAGTTGGAGCTCCATCAAGTCTCTCATTCGAATAATTCATTATTTATTATTGATTATTTATTCCTTATATTCTGTTTTATACGAATCGCATTTATTTCATTTACAGAAAATCATTAGTTTTTACACAAAAATCCTTTAAAGGCATTTTTAGAAAAAATTAGCCAAAGATTTAAATAGGTTTATATAAATTAAAATAATTTGAAAAATGCTGTACAAAATTTCATATTTTCAATTTAAAGACCTATTTCTTAATTGAATTGGAAGGATGATATGTGTATACTTTGCCTTTCCGAGTTGCGACATTACATATATATGTAATATCAGTTAAAGAATGTTTCCATAGGGATCGACTCACTCATTCTGTAATTTTCAAGAATTTTATGTTTCTTGTCAAAAAACTAGTAACTTTTTCAAGCTCCCCCGATCTATATTTCTTATTGAGGAACAAATAGAGACTTTTGTGAAAAAACCGAAAATAAAGACACGTTTAAAGCAAAGCCGCTAAACTGAATATTTACCTGATTAAGGTAATAAAGACGCAAGAGAAACAAAAAGAAAAAGATAAAAAAGTTACATAAGAAAAAAGCAAAACGCAAAAATTGAACGACATTGAGGAAATGAATAATGAAAAATGTTAAAATAAAGTGTCCAGATTATGTATCCATATTCCATAATAAATCCGAACTGTTGTAGAGTATTATAATTTTAAGGTTTTAGTTTGTCTGAAGAGAAACGGATTCTAGAAAGTTCTTTGAACGTGTGATTTATAATTGCGATATATTGTTGGGTAATAAGGTGTTACGTCATCCTATAAGTTTGTGCCATTGTGTTACTTATATTTCACGCACCACATTTCGTATTAACATACGGATAAACAGAAAGAATAACTAAAGTGTCATGGTTCTGTTCACTCGAAGGAAGAATGAAAAGTGGATTTTATATAATAATCCCCAAGGAAAACGAAATTCGGTGCACGAGTAGAACCATGACGACTTACAAAACGGTGTTTACACTCTCACAAAGTTCTCCTTTTCATATGGTGGGAATACGACGGAGTTTCATTTTTTCATGTATTACCGAATTATCAGATATTCAATACCGACATTTACTGTGCTCTGGTACAAAACTTAAAGGAGAATATACAAGAGCAACGTACACCACATTCAAATCGGGACAATGTGATCTTTCATGAGGAAAACGTCAGGCCATATGTGGCAAAAGGTATACAAAAGAAATTAAGCGAATTCGGCAGGGAACTTCTAACAAATCCGCCTTATTCTACGGATATTGATCCCATCGGATTACTACCTATTTCGTTCTCTGTATCATTTTTTAACAAACAAAGGACACGTCAGTACTGACAAAATAAAAAGTGATCTTGAAAGGTATATTAATTAAAATCCAAAGAAATTTTATAATCATGGGATCATAACTTTGCCAGTGAAATGGAAAGAAGTTATAGATTGAAAGGGCGACTACATTTCTTGTTAATATTTATAGGTACGTCTGATATATTATTTTGGATAGAAAAGTATAAAATGATACGAACTTATGGAATGACCTAATAGAAGTTATAATGCTCTATAAAAGAAGGGTCAGAGGAAAAACTTTGTATCAAAGTTTCAAACCGATTTTATAAAATTCCAATAGAATTTAAATTACGTTCATTGATGTAGTAGTTAAAAATAGTGTGTATACTTTTGTGGGCAGACCTAATAATGAAACATCTGTCTTATGTAATAATCTGTCAAGTTCACATCAACCTCTATTCCTCGTGAACTGATTAGTCAGAAAAATAAGTAACGTAAAAAATAAGAGATTTTGATATAGTATGATGAGAATGAAATAGCCGACTGTCTCGGGAGCTTTCCGGACATTTGTATAGATTTGTATAGATAAATACACCTACAGGCCCACCTTGACATGTGTAAACAAGTACTAGTAGATCGTTAAGCTCCGTCACTTACAATACACCACATTTGGTGGGCGCTACGGCCTCAGCGTTCTGATGGCTATCTGTCTTCGAAACTTCGAGAAAGAGGCCGTCAGTTACGAGTCAGTAAAGAGGCCGTTTTGAGCGAAGCTCTTGTATGCCCAGGTTAGCCAGGCTGATCTTCCATCTTGTTGTGAGCGTGACCTGAGCATACACGAACGTAAAACCCTTTGGCATCATCAAACTGACTGTAGCTCGTGCGAAGACCCGGTTTAGCTTCGGCGCTTGCGCGCCTGTCGAAATATTCGCCAAGGTCTCAATTCTCCTTTGCGCTGCTGGATTCATCCGCGAGACAGATTTGGCTATATTTGTTTCCGCGACAACTGGTGTAGCCCTCGCGCCGATCATTTTGGACTTGCCAACCAATCACGGTTGTCCATACTTCGGTGGTTGGAGCACGTACTGGCGTCATACTTGGTTCTGCGTGGCAAGGCGCTGCACTGATGCGGCGCGTTCCCGCCGAAACGAGGGGATTGAGTCTTCATGTCTTCTACATTGCCGCGCCAGCTACTAGCACTAGCATCTTCAGTGGTACGAGCATAGGAGCCTGATTTTGAAATGTTGCCAATTTCGCGTCAACGAGCTTCGAAATGCTTCTTAAAACTCGTCGTCACATCGCGAGAACTCTGTTCCAGCCGTCACTATACCAGCCGGGATTGACGTTCCTCCTGTACCTTCTCGCAGCTAAATTACCTCCGGCTAGAGGAGAGTCACTTCGGACGCCAGTGACTCCACTTTCACTCGCAGTTGACGATTAGCATTTTCCACCCAATTTGATGACCTGGTGGTAGAGGAGTGTTTCTGCAACTCCAGGGAGGCAATTTCTACATGTCTGGCTGCCTTCCTCAGATGGTGGTTCCCTTAAAGTTTTTTGAAGTGTCAGCCACATTTTTAATCACATTCATGTGATCTCCTACCAGTTCAGACCAAGCAAGGTCGTGGAAGAGCAAGAAACAACCCAATCCGTAATCTGGTTAATGCAGGAAGGTTACAATAGCTAGTTATCAGACAAGCAAATATAATAATAAATATAATATCCGCTTCTACATCAAATTCAATAGTAATGTTCAGACAAATATCTTATAGATGCATGTATAGAGCTAATAACAAAAAATGGTCGACCACTTTTTTCCATTCTTACTAATTTTGGTTTCAGAAAGGTAATAAATTCTGTACTACAAGCAGTAAGTCTTCCAATAACAATAAATCAAGATAATATTTGATACGTTATACATTATTTAAAAAGGCAGTAGAAGTTAGAAACGAAATAAAAACCGAAATAGGAAATGAATTAATTTGTTTAAATATTGATGGAGCAACTCGGCATACCAGATCATTTATAAACACTGACATCTAGTATATTTCGAATGCTAAAATAATAATTCGCACATTGGGTTTGAAAGAAATGTTTATTCGGCATACAAGCGAAAATGTGAGAAATTTAGTTCTTAATACTTTAAAAGAATTTGATCTCACTGTAAATAATATTTATGCGGCAACAACTGATAACGGTTCAATCATAAAGTTAGTCAAACTTTTGAAACAGGAACTAAACATTTGTGCAAAAGAATTAGAAAGGTGTATAGGGCTAGAAATTAGTAGGTGAAATAGGGCAGGCCTTTCTCCAATTATATAGCGAACAACTTTTTTGGAAGACAAGGAATTGTATTCCCCAGAACATAATATCGAATTAACAGGGGTGCGTTGTGTTGCACATACTCTGCAATTAGCTGTGTGATGCTATGCGCACTTTCGGAAATGAAAGTTTATTACAGAGAGTACACAAATTAGTAAGGAAACTTCGAACTTCTACCATGGCAATGCTTTTGAAATCTATAACATTACCAGGATTCGTATTAAATAGTCAAACGAAATGGAATTCTACTTATACCACGCTGAAAATTTTGATAGAATTAAAAAATATTTGTACACGATTAAAATTAAATGATATATTTTTTAAGGATGATGACTGAGCATGAATGCAACAATTAATTGTAACATTGAGACGAGTAGAAATAGCAACCAAAAAAATGTAATATGAGCAATTCACGATGGCAAATTTTCACGCAATATGGTTAGAAAGATACATTAAATTTGAAAAAAAAAAATTACGCAAAATAATTTTACAGAAATCCTGTCAAACGCAATATGTATTCCGGAAAGTGAAATTATAAAAAATAATACTTTCTTAACTTGTTTTTTATATCCAAGATGAAAAACATGTAACCATTAATTAATAAATCAATCAATTAATAAATTTATAGGAAAAATGCGAGAAACCGACGGATTTCTTCCCGGTTATTTTGGTTGTTCTTCAGTGTTGGCGCACGTGTGCTTGATTAGGTATTGGCCGGAAAGAGAGATTGAAAAAGAAGTAAGACTACCGAGCAGGCTCAGCCTTAGATGAGGACATTATTGGTACGTCGGAATTTGTGTATATTGTGTATATAGGAAGCGGAGGATTCATCAAGGACTTGCGAGAAACCTCGAACTTCCTTCATTTCATCTCGTAGTGAGGGTGCGAACGGTGGCCGCTAGAAAACTAAATTAGAATAATGTTATTAAACAAACAACGATGAATGTTTATCTTTCTACCTCAAATGATGATTTAAAAAGAACAGTAATCGAGAAAGATAAGGAATATGAATTAATTCGAGAAATTTCAGTTTCTAAGATAGCATCAGCATTGCAAAATCTATTGCAAAATTCGTGGAATAGATAGAAAAGAAAATATTTTAGAATTTTGGGACTAACCAAGAATTCGTACATCTCGCAGACAACTTTCTGTAGAGCGACTACTCTCAGATCTAAAATTTACATTAAATGATTCTATATTTCGATTACATCTTGATATTTTAAATGACATGATTCTGGAAACGAATAAATTTATCTAATTATATTTCTGTAAATAATTGATAATCTATTTTCTAATAATAATTTCATTATTTATTATATTTTCTATTATTTTATACAAATTCAAATAGCGATACACTTTTTCAAGATACGTGATTGAGACCGTTGAAGATCAGATACGTGATAGACGAGACCGATTGAAATATCTCGATCTCACCCTTGACAGCCGCTGGCGCTTCGATAGGCATTTCAAAGATCTGATTCCACGCCAGAAATTGGTAGTGTTGGTCTTGTGTCGGCAGATATTGCATAAGAAGGGATAAAAGGCGATGGCACCCCCACATCATTGTGGGGAAATGCTGGATTGGCGCAATACACGCTGGAGGAGTTTTCAACCTGAGCACGTGAGCGCTCTGTTATCTTTTGCTTCTTTACGAGGAGCTATTACTCTCTGTTATTGTTTCTCAGATGGTGCAGAGCGAGAGTTCTTGAAAAGGATTGGCCTCCTTCTGCGAGCTGTAGAAGTAAGCCGCGGAGCGGGCGGATCCTGCGCGCAGAGGAAGGACGCAGAGTCGAGCGCATAGTAGACTCGCCACTCCACTTCGTGGGGTTTAACCCCGGGTTTTGAGATCCGGTCTGTGGACAGGAGGCTTACAGCCAGGATGGACCGTGGGTCGTCCTGGTGCTGCCCCAGTGCGGAGAATGACCACCGTAAGGGTTTTAGTGAGTAAAATCTCACATAACCCTGTCCCCTCCCTTAGGTTGCCAAGGTATCTTTCGAAGATTTCCCCAAATTAAGGGAAAAAAAGCTTGGGATAGTATCTTTGGTTTTCTATCTGACTTTTAATATAATTAACGTAACCTTTGAAACAACTAGCAACCTCGTTCCTGTACTTGGTGCTATATGGTTTTCGAAACTGCGTCTAGTCATCTTTAAAGGAAACAATGTACCTCCTTCAAGCAGAGCCTTTTTCATGCGCCCAATTACGTCACTCGCTATCTCTCGAAAATTGATACTTTGGAACTTCCCAAAGGTACATCCATTGCAGTATTCATTTTTATCAGATGCTCAAAGTTTATTCCACTAGCCTTTATGAGATTTTTAATGTGTGTTGAGTTGGTGTTGGGTTTCAATTTTTTAAGAACAAAGATGTTCGGTTTTAATAGTTGTAATTATTACAATCTCGTTATAACTGCTATCGCGTCCACATGCTATCTGTACTCTACGTAGCAACGGTCTCCATATATATACATGTGTATATACGTACAAGGTAAGTTTACTATCTTATCGGCCTACTTTGCAGTTATTCTTAACAATTTTATTAATCCATTTTCTCATGCCTGATTTTTATCATCCTTTTGTGTAGTAACTCGAACCACAAAACATTTCTGCTGTCAATTTGTTAATATCCGAGGTATACACACCTTTTTGTCTGTTACCTTCTACAATTTATGAGTTACTCTTCTGGAAATACTATTTGAAATTTGAAATCATCTGCTTAAACCCTTTTTCCTTCAGTGGATTGAACAAAGGATAGATTTGCCCTCCTGTCGGGTGCAGATATTGAAGTGACCTTTCGGCAGCATATTCACAAGCCTGTGAGTTTTGTCAGTACATTTCGAGACAATGACCCACGACAACTCATCAGTTACATGGTACCGCGTACTCACTATCGTCATGCAACGCATATAGTCGTTATTATTGCCTGACGATTCATCTTTGTGGCTTCTCTTTTGGACACTCACTGTATCATTACACATGTTTTCTCCTTTGTCAATTCTTCCCATTACGAATACCTAAACAGTCCAAATTGTTCAAAACTACTGTCTTTTAACAACAAGCGATAAGATCAATAATTTTAAGAAAGTAAGGTCTAAGACGTTACTCTTGTGCTGAAAATACAGCACACGAAGTGCTTTTATGAGTCCACTTTATTCAAAGGAATAAGGGTATATAATAATATAGGAGAGCTAGTTCAAAAGAGTAGTTTAAAAAAGTTCTCGTAAACATGTCGTAAGCTATATTTTGAAAATTCTGTTTATACGATAGATAAACATATGCGAGAATCTTCATTGTATCGCTTTTCTTTTTACTTTTCTTCATTCCTTACTTTCCTACGCTTAGACAAACTATACATATATGACAATATATAACAAATTATTGCAAAAACAGAAGGAAAAACTTTAGTTACGAGCATATTATCATACAAATAGGTACAGTGGAACTTGTACTATGCGTGACTGAAAAGAACTTATCTCGTTCGGTTGCGGGGCAGGAGAAGTATTCCACTTATTCCGCCTACAGTCTCGCTAGTAATACCCACTCTTCTATGACACTCTCAAAATTACTACTTCCAAGTTCGGTAACGTGATACGTTAAAATAGGCGTAAGATATCTGCGAAAGAAATGTTATCTCAGATTTAACTTACAATGAATTGAAAGCACTACTACGCCACGAAATAAACGAAACGACATCAAATGATTGGAAAGGATTTTGTAAACATGTAGAAACATTGGAACACGATGATTGGACGAATGATGGAATAATAGAAGACGCAATTGAAGACCTAGAATTGGAAATACAAAACAGTGAGTCAAATAAGGAATTAGATGACAATAGCTCGAAGATTTATAAGGTAAAGGAGTACAAAAGTAATAATAATTAACATCATTTATGAAAACTGATTTAAAATTTAAGATGTATTTTTTATGGTAATTTTATGGTAATTATGTAACTGCATCATACTAGACAACCGTTTAAAAAAATCATACGATACAACACAAATATAAAAAATGTGTATAGTACATCACGTTTGCTGCATAATGCAATGACAAGTTAATCAAGATACTAATTACTAATTAGTAATTGCAAATAATCATGTGTTCATCGGAAGAATCTGAAGTTAATGTACTTTTGGGATGAGTCTACGCTCTTGTATCTATTTCTTGCGACTGTCCCACTTTGTCTCGTTGCTTTGTTCGCTTTCCTTGTCACATAGTGTTCTATGACCGGGCTAATAGGAAAGGATCAGTTCTACCAATAAGGGAAGCATTTTACTCTACTTCTGCCATGATGTTAGAATGGTTGGGTTGGTGGGGATTCGGTCCTCCAGGTTTCTCGGATGACTTCTCTTCAGCCACGCAGAGAACATGATATGTCTATATTTATTCTAATAATCGGAAACGAAAGTTGAAAAATAGGATAATGGAAGGATCGGATAATAGAATATTCGAATAGTAGGGTGTTTGAATACTAGATCTTAGCATATCGAAAGCTCCACTGTAATATAAAAGCGAACTGTGTAAATTGCGGATAGAAAGTTTAAATACGCATGAATAATATTATGAGTTTCTAGCAAGATGTGAAATATTCCTATCCAACACTGATTAAAATGTAAGATAAAGAACAAAAGCAGTTACAAAAGCAATTTTTAATACTTATAGAAAATTCTATTGAAGGTAAATATTTTGTTGACGCTATAGCCCGAATAATGACTATAGATGTGTAATTTTACAGTATAATAAAGACCAAGGGTTTCAGAAGAGTAATAAATGCTGTTAACGCTTGCATCTCATTACAAGAGTAAGCTAGTTCAATTTCAAATTTGTAGGTTTTTATTTACTATAATACAAGAGTGAATATGTTTGATGCGCTGCGATATTCTGACTGTCTAAGTTCTCGTGTCTTCGTGTTTTTATAAATTCAGGTGTTGTTGCGGTTAACGTGGCGTGTAAGCAGTGGATGTATTTCTTTCTATTGATGGTGTGCCTGTTGGAGGGTGGAGTTTCGTATCTTCGGTGAAGGTGGAAGTTTAACCAAAGTGGAGCCAATTTCTTTTTCGTTCTTTGGAATTTGTAATCTTTTATTCGGGATTAGCTCAAGTGGTGTTTGGATGACCTACGTGTCCACGAGCCGTGAATCACTGGTAATAAGGAAATAAACCCTTGTTGTCTTCATTCGAGCCTTCGGTCTATGAAAATGAATGCAGAGAATGAACACATTCAAGTTAAGCATTACTTTCGTTGTTACAATTGATGTTACTGGTAGCTTTTAATATAGAGTTACGTTGGTGGGTCGTGTATGTCATGAATAGAGTGCTATTTATCCTTCACGGTGCATTACGTAATCGAAAGTTTTGAGACGAATCATTATATGCTCAACTTGTAGCATTTGAAAAATTTTCATACTAAATGAATGTCTCATAATAAATTGTTGATTTTCGTTACAGATAATGGTCAAAATATTGCGAAGACCACAAGATTGTACAATAAGTGGACAATAATGCTCTATTTTGCGTATTACTTGCTCTTAATTATTAAAGCAGTCATAAAAAGTGTAATACCTACACTGCTCTAGCAAAAAATATGGAAGCATCGTTACATTCTTTGCACGTATCGCGTCTATAAAAGAATGATATTCAATTCAATAATGTATTCAAGAATCTATAGAAATTCAATAATCTATAAGCCCTATCAAGATATTTTTAACGTCACAAGTAGCAGGCACTATGTGAAATTCCAATTACATATTATTACATCAATGAATCATTTTACATATACTATTATGTTAAATAAAGAAACTTTAAATAATGACAAGTGAAAATTTTGCAGAAAAATTAATAAATTTATTACAGGCTTTTAAGAAAGCAATTGAATTAATTTTCGGGTAGAAGTACCTGAAATTATGCCAATATTTTCCGATATACTTTGCATTGGCAAACGTATTTCTTTCGTGCACTACAATAGCGGTATAGAGTGAAGTTTCTCATCTTACAAACTAAAAGTAAGTTTGAAGAATTATTTGAATATCATACTAAATAAAAATTGATTTGTCACACAATTTCAGATCTACACCAAATACTCTATATTCAGAGATGCAGTTTGAACTTTCTATAAGGAACGATATTATATTACAATTATATTGATAAACATTTCAACAATAATGTTGATTACGTTACAAATAAAAGATATGATAATAACTTACGAAATATTTCGATCATGTATTTAGTAATATGAAAAATGTCGAAATGTATCTTATACATATATTTAACATATATAAAAATATGGAGATAAGAGAAGGGAATCTTGTATCTGGAAATATCAATGTACAATAAATAGGTAGAAGTATTTATTATGAATTGAACGTTTGAAAACGTAAAAAGAATTTCGAAAAATGTTTGCAGAACTGTAAAAGCAATTCGCATTTCGACATAAACGATAGACGAAATCAATTCTCTGCTATTTCTCTGAAACACTATCATGCGAGTGAACATTCATTAATCAATCTATTGACAAATAGATGAAATGTAAAAGTTTGTACAGAATAGTTATACTAAATTCGAAATTAAACGATTTCGCGTAATTCACGATTATGTCTTTAATTTCCTAAATTAGTGAGAAAAGAAATCAACAAAATCAGTTTGTTAATATTCCTCTCGAATATCATCAGCCGGCCGAAGATTTGATATCCTCGATAGAGAAATAGTGGAAATACAAATATTTGTTAAAAATGTATATACTATTTACAAAATCAAACGGTATTGGATAATTCAAATTTATTTCGTCGATTTCTGATTTTCGAACAAATATATTCTACGGATATGTTTGAGGCTATAATGTATTAACAAGTGTTAAAAGTCGGTAAAAGTGGAAAAAGTGGGTAATGGCAATCGAGAACAGACGTTAGAGAGCATTTTAGTTAGAAAACGAACCAGTTACGCTCCTATAACTCGTTTGTCTCCTATAACTAACGAGATATAATCGATGGACGGAGTTAATTAATGTTACATCTAAGACAAAAACATAGTTGAAGGATGGGATCTCATGGCATAATTTTTCTCTCAACGATGAACAAAATATGATTTTACAAAACATTCCTCGGATCAATAGTTAGTACGACATATTCGATAGGACATGAGGACATGATAGGAAAGTGTGATCATGCAGAGGATGTTAGTGCTGTACCATATACAAAGGTGCCACTGAAGGAAAAAAGCTATGGACAGTATTATTTTCCGTTGTAAGGCAAACAATTCACGCTTCCGACCAGCAGTATAAGGTGAACAGTTCACAGAATGTGATAAATGAAATATTGGCCTATGTACTTGCGAAAGAATTAGTGTCATACTGTCACCACTAGTATCATCATTTGCAGTCAAAGACACTACGTCGGGAAACCGGTGAACGTATTTATATTTCATAAGAAGACGAACAAAACAGGCATTCACACAATCAGCTGGGTCACACAGTACATGAAATGCGATAAATAAAATATTATAACGTTGAAGTGCAGCGGCGATGAGTGTGTCCTAATGTGTAGTAATCTGGACCGCCTGACGGAGATTGCGTCATGGGGCGTAATCGGCACCGTCATTTGTTTATTCTTTCCTTTTCCCGCGGCGGTTAGGAACGCGACAGTTAGGGTCGTTGCCAGACCTCGCCGCCATATCATTTTGTACATAAAATATATTCTTTTATTGGTTCAAATTAAATGAATTTCAAATTTTCTTTTCCTTTCGAATAATCATACACATAACAAAGTTGGTCGTATGCAAAGGTCAAGGGGTACATCTTATAAGGAAAATTCAGCAAATAAAAATTCCAAAGAAGTGGAAGGTTTGTACATGTATATTTCGAGGTACTCTATTAACAAAACATTTTTTAGTTCCGACAAAAGAATAGCTTTGAGGGTGAAGGAAAATCCTCGAAAAACCATCAAGGAAATTGGGAATCTTCGTATTACAGTAAATATCTGAAAAACTATACAAAATATTGAAAAACAGCAAAAATTGAAGTTATATATGGTCATATATATGGTATGGTTATGTATGGTATAGCTGCAACGAATTGTTGAAAAAAACTGTCTTTTTTTCAAATTTGTTTTCATCACGCCCCATTTTTCCGTATTTTAGTTTTTCCATAATATTTAAATAAATATTTCCTTGAGAACTCTTCGTAGTAGCCCATACAGGGTGTCCCAGCAACGGTACTACAACCGGAAAGTGGGTGATTTAGAAAATAAATCGAAAATAAAGAATACAATTTTTTTATTCGGAGCTGCGTTATCGAGAAAATTGACGTTCAATATTTACCGATTACGATGTGCACTTAACTGTAGCTGATGCAGATAGACTATCAGTATACCAACGTACTTGGCGGATATTCAAATTCGATGTTCTCGACAATGAAGCTTCAAATGAAAAAATTTGGTCCTTTATTTTTGATTTGTTCTTCCATGTAGAATCATTATATCCTCGATTTTAGAGTGTATACTGAGACACATTGATCGTTGTGGCGGGCCCGGGTGTTGGTGTGTGAGACCAACTTGTGTCATCGATCCGCTCGAATTCACCAAGTGTTTGGATAGACCTCGCGGTCGTTGTTCCAATGGTTGGACGGTGCCACACGATCTTGAGTTAGTTGTGCCCGATTTGTTTTTACAGCGAATAATCACTTCACGGGAATGATTAATTGACTGACTGTACAGACTGACTGTGCGATGCACGATCTTCCGAAGTCAAGGATTGTTAAAGGAAAATCGATTTCCTGATTGACGGATGTTCGGACCGAGTATGAGCCCTCAGTCCGCGAATCAGTTGCCTCCAAAGAAGGTAGGCACGTCTTCCACAACCAAGTCCGATGGTGGAGGAAACCTCTCCCTCAGAGGTGGGTTGCTAGCGGACCATCCGCACGTTCGTGAACCTTTTCGATAGGTGACCGTTACTTTATGGCTTCGAATGTCGTGACATTGTACATGGCCTGGTTCTTTCTTTTGCAGGCCTATTGTCAGCCAAATCCGAAGTGCTGCTGCCTGGTTTCTAAAATTAGTCATTGAAGTATGCCACGTATCCGGTGACCCGAGGAAATAAAGAACAGTTTGTGAAGTATACTATAAATGTAGAAAATAGAAAACACCGAACTTGAAATAAAACAGCAATTAGGATCTGGTTGCTAGAAGACCGTAACTGGTCTTTTGGGGTCTGGGGTTTGTCCCAGGATGCGAATAAAATAAGAATCAGAATATACCTGAAGCAACAAAAACCAGTGATGAATCGGCTGCTTACCAAAGAACCATTACCTGAATGAAACGCCGTTGGGCAAAAACCTAGGTCCCTCGTTTTTACCCCCGCCGCCATTGAGCGGCTATATAATACACGAACTGTCACCGAGACTTTTTAGCCAGACGAATTATACGTGCAGCTTAACGAACGAAATATAATTCTTAAAAGATCTTACTGCTGAACGATTATTTCTCACATACCTATATATACCTTTTTCCCACAGCCTTCTGAACATTAAACTTTACTTCTTGCATTTGCGAAATATGTTATATACAGATGATGTTATGAATTCTTATTTAAGGTGTAAACGTTTACAATACCGATGTGTGTTAATATTTAGATATCTTCCTTATTAGACTTTATATTACAAAAGCATCCACGTAATTTGCAAATAAAGAAAGAAGAAATAGAACTAGGAGACTTACTTACGTAAGTTTATTATTATTACTATGTACAACTATGATACTTGTTATAAAAACAAGCGCAATACAAATTTAAAAAGAAAGAGTATCTTGCATGTCGTATAATCGGAATATAGACATTCATTTATTTGTACTTCTACAGGAAAACAAATTTATTTACCTGTAGATAATTCCGCTGTGAACCATTCATACTTGATCATCAGCATAAAAAATGGTACGCGTAATTATCAGTGTATAAATGAATGAATTTTAATTACATCTTGCTGAGTTTCGATTTCTTAAGAAATAAGTATAGTTCTACATCATTATTTTTCCTTCTTTTAATTTATCTGTAGAAATAGACATCGCAGATGTTACAAGTTCAAATCCTACCACGAAAGATATATCAAATCAGGCTAAAGGAGATAATGTTTGCGCGTTGAGTCGCTCGTAAAGACCATGTGTAACCGGAAATATTGACGCCTCGATACGACGAAGACTACCTCACTACACCACTTTTTTTCCCAAATATTGTTTCTCGTTTTATATGTTTAACAGTTCAGTTACTATCGAACTGCTCATAGTCTCACGTATCGGTATTATCGGTTTAATTAAAGAGTATTAAAAATGTCACAAACTCTTTATTTTCATCAACTTTGGCAAACTGGCATCCCTCGATTTCCCTCATATATTTCTGACTAAGTCATTTGAGCTTTACTTTTTACATCAACGTTGCACTAATGGCGTGCATTTGAATGAAATAATTCTTAGCATATATGAACAATTTCTGCCGTTAGTTACAAACTAATCGTCATATATTTCTGCATTAGTTTGTCTTACTTAGAAATCAATGAATAGAAGAAATTCTTCATCTTAAACATAGAGTTTTAGAACGGATCCTGAAAATTCTTTATATGCAGGTGATACTCCTATAACACGGTAGATAGATTTCTGAAAAATACGGTATTATGTCAAACCGTGTTACATATGTAGGATGGTGAATACTGGTCTTGAGACACCGAAAATTGTCGAAAGAATAAGAACACAATAACACAAACCCAAAACTCGTAAACTGATTTAACTTAGGAAAAGAACAGCTAGATAACGAAACGAAAACACACAAAGACGCACTCTTTCAAAACGCTCTCTCCAACACTCACGCTTGTGCTGGTCAAAACCGATTTCTAAGGATTCTGTCTTGGTTGTCAAGGACCACGCTTTTATGCTTTCCTTAAGCTATGCTTTGCCTCCCCTGATTATTTTAATATTATTTTTATAATTATAAAAATTTCCATCCATGGAAGAGACATCCTTTCTCTAGACATAGCCTCTCCCGTTCAAAAGTACAATTTCAACAAGACAAACTGGAATAAATTTAAAAAATCCTTATCTAAATATAACCACTTTGATATACCCAACGACCGAAACTTCTCGACAGACGAAATTAACAACCACCTCGGACAGATACAATTTCACATATCCGAAGCAATAGATGACGCATCTCCCCGTATCTCCCATAGCTTCAACTCCACCGACAGATTCATCACACCAGAAATTATCCAACTACGCAAACAAAATGTTTCATAATCACACAGATACATCGCCTAACGAAAATACAAAACTACTCTCATCGCAACGATACTTTGATCCACATCTTCAAAGATTCCCTTAAACAAACCAGAATTGCAATTAAAAGGGCCTTTCATATCTCTGCTAACTACTACTGGAAAAACAGACTAACAAGCATATCCACCCAAAATCCTAACCAAATGTTCCCAAACATCAGAAATATTTTCAGGCGTAAAGATTGCATTTCCATCGCTAATCTTAAAATACCACGTTACGACGTTGAACTGATCAAAGAAGTAAATTTAAATCCTTGCGACTTACACACAGGCACACTTGGTAACTTCCACATTGGTAACACTGTAGACATACTAAACATCCTTGGATCACACTTTGAATCAGTACATACACAATACACAAACATCAGCAGCAATAAACTAGCTAATATAGTAAATAAATACATCGACGAACTTTCCCTTGAACTCCATCTCGACAGGCAATACAACAGGGCACTGTGCACTTTCTCATCTATTAACTCGGCTGCCAACCCCAAACCCGATTTCATCCCCCCTGAGTATTTTACCACGTTTTACAAAATGGAATTGTTATTCAAAAAACTAAACGGTAAAAAATCTTCCAGCTTCGATGGTATACCTGATATAGTCCTAAAAAACCTTCCCCCAAGATATATGTGGGAACGGAAAAAGTGTGTCTCTGGGAAATGTAGAGTGTGTCTGGACTTAGAATGAAAGTGACCATGTGCGCAAGGATCGACTGCAAGGATTATTTATGGTAGAATTGAGCGAAAGTTTAAGGATGCGTGCAGAGTGGTTGAAGTGCCTGGCCCACCGAGGTTGCGCGAGAAAGGAGCATGACTGGGGAAGAAAGTCCGGGTATGAATGAGGAGGATGAACGGTTTAAATAAGGGTGCAAGGGCGCGGGCGAGGACAGTCCTTCACGGTCTTCAAAATAGCGTCTAACAAGTAAAAGTCGAGCGTACCCGTAGCGAGTCTTTAGTTTCGTAGCCGATAATATAAGCATAAGTTTATTGTATTTTAAGAAGCAGTAAAGCAACGTTACTTTAGCATATCCCCACAACCCCAGGTCGTACATTTCGGGGCTCGTCCGGGATCAACGTTACTTTAGCCAATCCACACAGTTCGATCCTACATATATATACCTTTATGCTATTTAATTCAACAATTGTCTTAACCTCACCTACTTCTCCTCATCCTGGAAGACGACTAAACTTATACCGTTAAAAGAAAAGGGTAAGGATGGCAGTGATCCGGCTAATTATCGTCCCATTAGCCTACTCCCGAATATAAGTAAAATCTTCGAAACAGTAATTAATGAAGCAATAACCAGCACCTGCAAAGCTCATGCAATCATTCCCGAAAATCAATTCGGCTTCAAATTTAAGCATAACACAGTCCACGCTATCTGTAAATTCACCTCAGATATCTTCTGGGCCAGAAATGCCGGAGATTGTGTCGGGGCTATTTTAATCGATCTCGAAAAAGCTTTCGACACGGTCTGGCTGGACGGCCTCTCTTACAAGCTGAAGAAAAAGAATTTCCCGTTACATCTGATTAAAATGATCTGGAACATGACACACGACAAACAGTTCGTTGTAGCCGATGGTCAATTCAAATCTTCGCAACATTTTCAAATCTTAAATGGGATTCAACAAGGTACAGTAAATTCGCCCATACTTTTCAATATTTACACGTGCGATTTGCTCAAGATGTTTGGTTTCAACAAGGATCACGATAAACTAGCCACTGCATTTGCCGATGATTTACTAATCTATGTTAAACACCCTAAACCCACCGTCATCAAAAACGTATTACAAAATCTATTCGATAAAACCGAAAAATACCTACTAAACTGGAAACTAAAAATTAATCCCAAAAAGTGTGAAACCATTCTGTTTAGACCAAACATCCTAAAATCCTCAAAAATCAATTCCGACGTTATACACAACTCCAAAAACTTCTTTCTCTCTGATAATAACGACCCAAACACAAAAATTTCCCACAAACCGCTAGTTCGATACCTAGGTGTTCACATCGACTTTAGATTATATTTTAACCAACACGCTGATATACAAATAGAAAAAGCCCAAAAATCGTTTATGGCCACCAAAAGTCTATTCTATTCCAGAGACCTGGATAAATCTGTAAAAATTCTATGCTATAAACTCCTAATTCGTCGAATCCTCACATATGCTGCTCCCGTTTGATTCAATATAAGCGCAACATCTATGGAGAAACTAAGAAAATTTGAGAGAAAATGCCTCAGGGCATGCTTAAAAAATGCATATATATTTCCTGAGTCGAACTTCACTGAAAACGTTAGAAATGAAGTCCTATATGAAAAAGCTAAATTAATAAGAATAGATCTATTCATCCTTAAACTTATAAGAAATTATTGGGCAAACACAAGAAAGGTCACTGACAATAGCCTTATATTACACTCCACCTACCCAAATCCGTGCTATTTT
>NW_016921263.1:94570-126048 GCF_001483705.2 Eufriesea mexicana
AAGGACTAATTCAAAACAACAAGAATTTACCCATTTTATATCATTATTTTCGAAAAATCTCAGATAAAAGAATTCTATTCGACAAAAACACTCCAGGCAATCACGCGAATATACGTTTCTCAATTAAACTGTCCTCCATTGATGCAAATGAGGTTCACAGAAAAAACACCAAAAAATACTGGTGGCTTTAGTCTCACACTCGCAACTTGTATGTTGTCAAGTGTCTGGCATATTCGTTTACTCTGATTACCGATATCATCCGTGCAATCAATTCATCCCTATATTTACACTTCTACTAATACAAGGTAGTAGAGGAGAAGGACCAAATGAAATTAAACATAAGATGTGTTTCTATCTTGTTACTGCTCTTTATTGTATTATTGTAGGTAGTCTGTAAGGGTATAACTTTAGATACTCATTGTTCACAGGTATAAGTTATCCACACGCAATATATATTCATGTATATATTCAAATATTAATAGTAATTAAATTTCGGATTCCTTAGCAAAATGTTATAAGGATGTGAATTATGTATATTGTGGACAATTGCGTGCATGAAATGTATATATATATATATCTGTCTTATTCTTTGGCGCACCTGATACGAATGCTTTATTCGCACATTAATCTATAAGAGAAGGGCCAAATGAAATTAATCATAAAATGTGTTTCTATCTTGTTACTGCTCTTTATTGTATTATTGTAGGTAGTCTGTAAGGGTATAACTAATTGTAATTTATATCCACATAACTATATCGCTTATACATAACTCTACATAACTTTATAGCTTAGACAATCCATACATATTATGTGCATATGTCTTTCACTGGCATCCACGTGTCATTTACTGTATATATGTAATAAATCTTAATCTGGCTATTACCCCTACCTACCTCCACTCATCCTCTCTCCATAATCTTCACCGACTAATTACTTAGTTCTACGCCAGTGCCAATCAGGTACAATTAATATTTTTCCATAATTGTTAAAGCCCGGACACAAGTCTCCAAATATTTTATTGCAAGATAGTAGCATTAAGTGCAGTTCATTAAAGCGTAATACAAAAATGTCAGATTGCGAGCGCTCCAATACTAGAGCCATTAATCTGGGCCTCTAACACGTTTTGTGTAACTTACCGTAAACTGTTTGGGCGTTTTATAGTTTGTTGTACCCTGTATAGACTTGTTTCGTTTATTATTGGCACAATAAACGCTCATAAAAAAAAAAAGAAACAAAGAAAGCACTGGTTCTTGTCCGATCACCAAAGTTAAGCTTCGTTGGGCGCTGATAGTACTTATATGGGTGACCGCTTGGGAACTCCGCGTGTTGTTGACATCATTTTTTTTCCTTTCTCTTCCTTCTTCTTCAATTTTTTATATTCAATTCATTGATGAGATATAAAATACAGTTGAGACAAAAATGTACGTACCCTATGAATAAATATTGGAACAATAAAATAAATGTTACTCAAGTATGTAGCAATGCAAATTTAAAAATAAAACGCTTCGTTTCTAAACTTGCACATAACTGTTCAGTTGAGCCAAAATAAATAGTATTTTTCGGATGCATCAAATTCCGTATACGGAAACCGCTACAGCCCCGGAAGAAAATCCAACAGCGCCCGAAGACAGCAAGGAGTAATGGACATAGGCCGGATCAACAAAAAGACTTCGCCTCAGCCAACCTACGAGCCCAGTGGCCTGCAGTAGCACGAGTCATCCAACGTCAGCCCGAAATGATGGAAGCAGCACCTCCATCATCTTCGAAGAAGCTGAAGGCAACGAACATCACCGAGCAACGAAGCTCGCCGAACGGGACCGGTAACCAGGTAAGGAGCACTAGACGTCCTCCCACAACGATATTTGATACAGCATGTAAAACAACAATAGGAATCATCTCCCAAGCGACACAGGATTTTTATACAAAAAAAAATCAGTAACAGTTAACATCTTTTGCACGTCAACTCGATCACCGAGCATAATACAGCAACTAGTCTATTGAAAAAACATAACATAAAATATTTCACATACACATCAAAAGGTATGCGAAATACATCTATCATACTAAAAAATCTAGATGGCGATTTTGAACCAGAAATAGTCCTGAATGAGCTCCGTTCGAAAAACATACCAAACCTGCAATTTCAAGCAGTAAAGAAATTCCAGACGAGGAAATCAATCCTCGAAGGCAGAAACCTGCCAATTTACATAGCATAGCTGTCTCCTGACAGCAAAATAGATAACTTAAAACAAATAAAATTCGTGCTCCAATCCTTGATTCATTGGGAAAAGTTAGTGAAAAATGATCGAATACAGTGCAAAAGATGTCAGAGAATAGGCCACGTCGCCTTAAACTGCAACCTAGAATATAGGTGCGTTAAATGTAATCTGCAGTACGGCCCAGGAGAGTGCACGCGAACTAACCCAACTGTAGGCAAAGCCTTTTGTGTCAATTACAAGAGCTTCGGCCACCCCGCCTCCTACAGGGAGTGCCCAAAGTTTCAGGAAATGAAGCAAAAGATAGACGAACGAAAACAATTAATTAAAACAAAACGGGAACGGAAACAGAATTTAATAAATAAAACGATCAATCCGGCCATCTCTTACAACGCGATACTTTCAAGTAAACAAACACAGGCGCAGACAAAGACGTACTTAGTCGTTTATGTGGAAACGGACAAACCAACGCAAAACCTTCCAGCCGGCACATTCAATGCGACACTATTAGATGAAATAAGACAAATGACAAACTCGATTTATCAACAGATCGCGCGAATAACACAAAGCGTTGAAATGAATCGTTCGGGATAGACTTTTAAATGGAGACTCCCAGGAGAAGAGTACAGACAACGACGGCGAAAAAAAACTCGCGTTAAAACGATTGAACATTATACAAATAAACGTAAAATCTATAATAACAAACGAAAGAAGCGCCTCTCTCCTGGACTGTCTCAATGACCGCAAGCCGGATATAGTCTTACTTTGTGAAACTAAGCTAAATGCTAGAATTGTATTCAAAAATTAGAATTTTGTTCGAAACGATAGATATAATGCTAAACAGGCTGGAGGAACGGTCATCGTCATTCGTAAAAATATTAAATTCAGACACGTTTGCTTAGACCACGAAACGACAGACAAAATCTTCGAATCAACAGTTATAGGAATAAAGCTCCAAGGCGCGGGCAAGCTATTCTTAATTGCAGGGTGCGCGGCGAGCAATTGTAAAAATAATTTCATGGTAGAATTTAAATCCCTATTTAGGCAACTCGGGCTATATAAAGACAATAATTTCTACATAATAGCCGGTGACCTGAACGCGAAACATCACTCATGGGATAACGCTATAAGCAATAGCAGAGGGAAAGCACTGCACACTTGGACCCTCGAAAACCATATCCCATACAGACTCTCTATCCAAAGAACAGCAATACCTTCCTACCCAAAAAGCAATGCCTACCTAGACCTCTGTTTAGCGGACAACCGCATTAAATTCCATAAAACCCCCGGACACCACACCCTAGACTCGTTCGAATATGATGGGGACCATCGAGCAGTCTTGATAGAAATATCGATACCCTCGATGGGAACGTTGGAAATAGACGAATTACTAATACCGGACAGATACAATTTCCACAAAACCGACTGGAGAAAATTCACTAAATTCCTAATCAAAACCGACATCCCAGAGATCCCAAACGACAGAAATTTGAACATAAACGAAATCGACAACCTACTCGTCGAACTAAACCATAGCATAAACAATGCAATAGATTATGCAATTCCCCGCATGAAAAGCAACTAAAACGCGACGGACAAATACATCACCCCTCGCATTAAACAATTACGAGCACAGAAAAGTCACATACACACGCGACTAAACAGACTCACGAGACTCGAATCGTACACGAATGGAGATAACACCGCGATATCAGCGCTAAAAGACTCGCTGAAAACCGTTAGATAAGAAATCAAGAAAGCGTTTCATGATTCCGTCAACACATTCTGGAAGAATACAGCATCAACAGCATATTCCGACCAAAAGTGGTAAGCGCCATAGGAACCATAATAATTCCTGTGACGAACGCACACCTCCTTCGGGATACAAACGTACGATTCGATACTCGTCAGACAGATCCGCGACAAAACATTCTCATCACGAAGACAGAACACAAACTGAGAGTCCTCGGTAGGCACTTTGAATCGGTGCATACGCAAAACTTACACATGGGTAAAAAACAGCTTTTTCATATCATAGAACAGAAAATAGACAAATTTAAGCAGGAAATCGTGGAAAACCTATTAAACGACAAGACAGTATGTACATTCGACAACGATAATACGGCGGACAATCCAAAGGACACACGCGTACCCACGGACTATTTCACATCATACACAAAACTAAAACTCACATTTAAAAAACTGAACAGTAAAAAAATCCTCCAGTTTCGACAACGTTCCTAATATTGCTCTTAAAAATTTACCGTTACTGTATGTATACAATTACGCGATTCTTTTTAATAATTGCTTAAACAGGATGTATTTTCCCACTTTCTGGAAGACAGCAAAGTTAATAACAATAAAAAAGGAAGGCAAAGAGGAAAGTAACCCAACGGATTACCGAGCAATCAGTCTTCTCGCGAATATTAGCAAAGTTTTCAAAACTGTCATAAACAAATCGCTAACGACGTACTGTGACGCAAATAGCATTAACCCAGAGACGCAATTCGGGTTCAGATATCAGCACTCGACAATTCACGCGATTTCCAAATTTACATCGGACATTTGTTGGGCGTGAAACGCCGACGAATGCATAGGCGCGGTACTTGTAGACCTGGAGAAAGCTTTTGACACGGTGTGGCTGGACGGTCTCTGCTTCAAACTCATGAAGAGAAATTTTCCGCCGCAGCTTGTTAAGATGATGTGAGACATGCTACATGGTAAAAAAATTTATCGTCACGGAAAACAACTGCTCGTCCACGAAAACCTTCGCGATTGAGAATGGCTTACAACAAGGCACTGTCAATTCCCCCACTTTGTTTAGCATATACATCAGCGATTTACTCCGCATGTATGACCTAAATAACGACCCCGAAAAATTCGCAATAACCTTCGCCGATGATTTATTAATTTATATAAAAGACAGCAGACCATCAAAATTAAAAACGCGATTACAGGATATTTTTGGAAGAACCCAAGATTACATCCACACGTGGAAGTTAAAAATTAACACCGATAAATGCGAAACGATTTTGTTCCGGCCATACATATCACAGATTTCGAACGTCAACAACAACAGCATTCGAAACACTTCGAGTTGCACGACGGAAAAGACGATCGGGTAAAAATCACGAATAAATAGATGGTTCGTTACTTAGGCGTACATCTGGACTTTAAATTAAATTTTACCAACCATGTCCAAACGCAGATCGAGAAAGCCCATAAGGCATTTGCTAGTCACAAACGACTGTTTTATTCAAAATTACTAAACGCGGAAACAAAGATTATTTGCTATAAAACACTTGTAAGACCGATACTGACATATGGCTGCCCCATATGGTTCAACGTATCGGCTAGTACAATAGAGAATCTGAGGATTTTCGAAAGAAAATGCCTCAGAACTTGTCTAGGCAAATACCTGACTCCAGAGTCAAATTTCAGGAAATTAATTAGTAATCCCAAACTATAGGAACACGCGGAAATAGTTGGAATAGACTTGTTCATGCTCAAATCGATTCGTAGTCATTGGGCGAACATTACAAACATAAAAAACAATAGATTAATAAACAGTTCCGTATACCTAAACCCAGAGTACTTCGAAAAAACCCGGCACACGGGATACACGCCACCAGAGGCTTCCGTATATCTCGATGGTCAAGGGTACATTCAAAACAGCGAAAATGTACCTTTGATTATCATGTGACTAGGAAAGCTGGCAATACGGAAATTTTGTATAACACAGACGAAATTCGCGACAACATCAGCAAAATCAACATGAAATTATCAAAAATAGATCGGAACGATTCACACCGTAAAACCATTAAAAAATATTGGTGGCTCGATACGCGTTAAAAACAACTTGTATATAATTGTTAAGAAACATTGTAAACAATCATGCACGAATAAAAAAATGAAACACGACACGAAGTCTTCCTTAGTACGACGACTAGTATCCCCGACAGGGAGAGAATAAATTTTCGTTTTATTTTCCCTCTTATCTCTCCCACTTAATCATTTTGCTGTGTTTTTTCGTAATTTTTCAGATTGCTCATACTTACTACTAACGTATAATATAATCTTGAAATAAATAAAAAACATATATACCCCATCTACCCCCTTTTCCCTCATGCCTCTTTCCTCCTACTTATTTAATTATTTATTTTATTTATCTATTTACTTATTCATTTATCCATATTTATTTATCCATCCCCTTGCCCACTTAAAACCAAAAGCTGTTTAATTCTCGTGCCTTTTCTATACATAAGCAAATCTGCATGCTAATATAAGATAGTTCTTAAGTTTGTATTATCCTATAACGATAAGCGCGGTAGATTAAGTTTGACTCTGGATCGCGAGTGTTTCACGCTGGAGCCATCGATCTCATAGCCTAAGTATTCATTTGTAACCCTTTTGTACGTGTTGGTTCTTTTTTATATGTATATTATTGTTTCTAGCGCATTAAACGTATGTTAAATTGGAAAATAAAAGGCAGGGCCTGCTAGGGTTGCCTTACTGATGAGTCCGCTAGCAGGCCCGGGACGAAACGCATCTCTTCCTTTTCCTACCGTCCCTTCTAGCTACGACGCCACAGAAGAATACCTGCGATCAGCTGCCATCAAAACGACCGTGGGAGAGGACCCCCACATATTATTTAAACAAATTAATTTTTTATTTCTAAAATGTTACATTCCTTATTTAAAAAGATATATTGAGGGGAGGGATTTCTCATCTAGCCCTTTTAGTTCCCGAAATATTCCAAAAAAAATATGTTTTTACTCCTAACTATGGGAGCTGTTTTCACCCTTTTAGTATGGGCGACAGCCAATAAAGAAAAAGTACATGTGAAATTTTTTATATTCCCTTGTTAGTCTTAGCAAAATATACGATTGTTTCTGGGATGTGTTTGTTATTGTCTTTTAATTTTATAGATGTACAATGCATGCTTAGTGCTTAGTAACGGTATACCTTTAGCTTGGGCTTACTTTTATAGTTGATGAATATGCAGTTTTCCAATTTATAATGTTCCGAGGAATATAATTTCATTTGATCTTGCCTGTTCTTTGATGGCTTTGAAAGTTCTTTCTTGTCATTCCACAAACACGCCCAAAAAATACTTACACTTACTAGGAACGGCCCGCGCAAAATTCGTGCTAGGTCTCATTCATTCTATCATCCACCATCTTTCCAATGACGCAACCATCATTCGCTCCAAGGTCCTTCCCAACACGGACAGCAGACTGATCAGTCTATAAGACACAGGGTCTGATCGCGATTTTGCCGGGGCTTTGACAATACAATCCTACGTGTTTTCTTCCACTCAGCAGGATCGCACGCAACATCACCGCAATTGTTCCTTCTGGGTCGGGAGCCTTGCACATTCTCGGTCTATCGATAGCTTCATTCACCCCATCCCATTCAAAATATTCATCCGCACCTTGCACATCCACATTCACATTTACATTTGCCCCATCGTCAGACATCATTTCCGTTGCTGCGAAAAATTTCTCCATTAGTACATTCACACAATCACTCCACGTTGAATGTGTCACACCGTTCACATTCAACGCACTCAGTCTCTCTCCCAGCCTTACCCAGACATAGCCGTCATTCGTTTTCCATTCCTGGATCTATTTCGTGACCACATCAACCATTCGATCCACGTTTGACACATCCATCAGATTCGCTCCATCTCTCATAGCACACTCCACCAAATCATTCCCGTATTCCTCCCAGCATACATTCTTGCATATCCATCTTTTATATTCAATCGAAGCATTCTCATCTGCCACTTCAGACAACACGCTTATAAGGATTAAATTATGATCACTTAAGTCATTTTTCACCTCCGAACCAAAAAAGGCACCCAGGTGGTGCACCATTCACCAAAGTGACATCAATTTCACTCTGCTCATTCATACCTGGAAAAAGTATACCATTCACTCGACTCATTCATAGCGAACATTTCTTTCGCCAGCACTCATTCCGCAAGCACTCTCCCATGCATCTCATTCACAGTACTGCGGCCACCTCCGTTACTAAACCACAAGGGGTAACAAATATATACTAGCATAAGAAATCGTAAGAAATAAATTTTGTCATTAAGAAATTTGATTTACAATTGTTTATTTACAATTCTTTCATAGGCGAAAAATGAATACAAGATAAAAAATAGACTGAAGAAAAAAATCAACTAGAAACGGGAATCGAACCCCGGGCCTCCACCATCATAGGAATTTTCGAGTGTCGCTATTAGGTCACAATGCAACTTGCAAACCAATGGAAATAAATCTATAGTCACAGAAGTAATAAAACTTTAATCGTAAATATCTCAAAAACTATTGAGTAGTTGCCCATACAATGATATATATCCTTGAAGTGTATGACGAAATCTACAAACCTGCGAAGTTTCAACTAAATCGGTGACCCGAGGACTTGCATTCTCCTTGTCAGTTAGTTGAGAACGAGCTATGCCCAGAGAAAGACGTAAATAAAACCATTCAATTATATACGGGAGTTCAATTTTATTAAAGCCAAAAAAAGCCTTAATCCAACAGAAGCAGTCAGTCGTTAAGTTGTTAATCGGCAAGTTAATCCGCAGTACTTTTAGTCGCTGTAACATTGTCATAGTCAGTTGAAGTCAACGTCCGTTTTGTACCTTGAAGCAAGAACATATCATAGCTTTAAAAAACCTGAAAGTAAGTGAGTTTCTCCTCGAACCTTCTCCCAATTGCGACCACCATCGAAAACACCGACGAAGAATAAGACAACGAACACCTCGAAACAATAGGTCAGCGGACAAAACGACGCTCAAAATCAGCACCTCAAGAGAGAACCATCCAACACTGCAGATAGTTCAAGAGAGCTGCGTCGCTTCTCACGTTCCCTCGGACCGAAGCACCCCGACAAAATCGAGAGGTACCAACGCCCTCAAATATCTCTGGTAACTCCGCGAGTATCAGCCTGGCCGTAAACGCTGTAAACGCAACGCAGGCTCACGTGATCATAATCGGTGGTCCTGATCAGACATTGACGGACGCGCAACGTAACACATGCAATTCATTGCAAACTTACCCACAGCCTTAGACACGCGATTCCCCTCCGTAAACACAAATTTCCGCAATTTCTCACTGATCACGCGTATCGCAGCCAATTCATCATTCACAAAGACATCACTTACACGCTCATCCTCAACATCCGTACACGCCCTTTTTGCGCGTTTAGTGGGGCTCACACTCCGTGAAAGCCCTCCACCACCAAAACCACTCGAAACGAAAGTACTACGCATTGGCTCTTTCATGTCAGCCTCTGCCATCGCTCTAATTGCATTACTCTATCCCCAACTTCAAAAAATTTCCTTGAATCCATAACAACTCCTCGTTGCTCCTTTTGTCATTATTCCTTGTCTGTTTAATGAGAATAACTTCCCTCTTTTCATCTAGCTTATTATGAGACGGCAGTCGTTCTATACGATTTGCACCAATATCTCTCGTGCTCCTCATGGACTCCGCAACTTGTGCGTAAAACTGTCGTAATGTTCTTATTTAGGCTCAGCTCTACTTTCAACTTCCCATTCTAAAGGACGAGATCGTAGCGCTGCGCCTGCAAGATGGCTCATTTCTCCATTACTTTACCGATG
The DNA here is from genome assembly GCF_001483705.2 of Eufriesea mexicana. Lineage (NCBI taxonomy): Eukaryota > Metazoa > Arthropoda > Insecta > Hymenoptera > Apidae > Eufriesea > Eufriesea mexicana. The sequence continues at coordinate 104,423 of NW_016921263.1, forward strand.
GTCTGTTTATGTATTTTGCCTGCTTCGCAGAGTAAGTATTGCTCCAACTCTTTTCTTTCTTTTTTCATTTTAGCCAACGCGCTGACGTCCACTTCGCCTTCTACACTTGGCTTATCCTTTATGGTTCTATTTTCTGAACTCAAATATGAGACACTCCCAATATTTTCATCCTTTTCCTCGTCGGAGCTGCTGTCGCTTTCTATTTCTCTGCGTTCTTGAATTTGTTTTTTTGTTTTGGTTCGACATCATCTGGTTTGTACAGCTCGCGTCAACACGGGTGCATCATCAAGCCTTCTATAATTGCAAGGAAATATCAATTACCCTGGACAGAGTTTCAATGCTCAAGGAAGCCAATACAGTCCCGGGAGTTGGTACGGTAACTTGGGGGTGGCTGCTCACTGGCTGATGCTCCTACTAACCACCTCCCCGTGCGTCCGATGACGGAATATTACCCCGAAGCCACACGCCATAGCCTTAGGGGTCAAGCCGGCTAAGGCCAGACCCCCGCTCCTGTGGAACATGACCACAGGTTTACGGTATGAGCGTGACTCGGGTACCTCGGGGTCGTTAAGCCCGTACTGCAGTTGATCAAGGTCAATCGCAGACCCTGCGGGGAGAAGGAAAACACAGCAAAGTAAAACTTGTGGATATATGCGATTTTAATCTTTAAGATAATACAGAGATATGACAGAAATTACACTTATATTACAAAGCACTAACAGAACGACATTTCGCCTCTGTTAGAATACAACGCGGGGTTACAACGAGCACACTTGCGCACCGCTGATTTCAGGCTCACTGCGCGCTGAGCTAGCTCTAATATTGTATTAATCTCGACTCTAATACCGGCAACTGTAACACCCTCACTCTCGAACACTCTGCGGACACTAACTGATTGATATGTCCGTCTCCGTCTTCCGAAGCCCTGCCAAAGGACAAGCATTCTCGCGAGCAGCAGTTCCGCAACCGGTCACCTACAAAGAATGAGGAACGTCCTCCGCATCAGGGTTGATGATTGAAGAATGCCCTTCTCCAAGGCAAAGCCCTTAGAGGTTTATCGGCATACAATAGCCCTTCTCAAGAGGCTGCCGCGGCTGCGTTGGCAATGGTTTACGGCTTCGAAAGTCATCCGAAGTCAACGCACACGACTCGGGCCTGGGTCCCGATCCCGGCAAACCCACTGTCGACCAAATCTTAAGTGCTGAATAACTCCACGTGCCCGCTGACCCGAGGCAACAAAAAAGCTTGACACATATTATACAGGAAGCAAATCAACATTGGAAGTATCGAACTTTAAACTATTCAGCATTTAGAATTTGACTGTTAGAAGAGACTGTAACGGGTCTTCTAGATCTGCTCCTTGTTCCACACAGGAACACTTCAAATATCGAATCCTAAATAATAAATACCTAAGCTCTAAATACCATTCATTCGCTATGCCCACACTACAACAATAACTTCCGCAAAGTTCTAGTCTTCATTGTTCAAATTTTCTGGCATATTTAAGTTTTCGCAGAATATAATGCTCAAAGATTTTCGTAATAATACTAGTATACTAATAGTAGCATGTCGTATGTCAAGTTCAATACTGTTTAAATTTTTTTTTCGTATCCTTCCTTACTAATTACAACACACGTCCGAAACAAAGGAATCCGTTTCCGTTTTTTGCATGTTTCAATCGTTTTCGCAATATTTTCATCATTATCGTTAGATAAGAAAATAGACTTCATTTATTTTCAGCTGTATACGAATACGTTACATAGCACAAATTTAGCATATAATGATAAATTGCAAAATCCTGGTTTTACAACTAATTGTTCAAGATAAATAAGTTTCTGCAGAACGAGAGGTCCAACTGTTAGTTGTAATGTTGATGCGAGTGCAACGAACACACGAGTGATCGACGTAAATAATGCAATCTTCACATTATTTCGAGGCAATATATACATATATACATACCGTTATTTTTGGAATAAAAATTCAGTTTCCTGGTTATATGAAAAGTCGCTATATCTCTTTAAATAATTAACAATTCATTTTTTAAAAATACAGTACAATATCTTGTACTTTTGTACTCTGTTTTAACGCGTTAAAAATCATAATTTTTTTGTTTTCTTATCGTTTTTAGGTTTGCTCTGGGAGAGGGGTTTAGGGAACGATTCCCTCCCGCCCTCCTCTCACCACCGTAAACTTAAGTTATCGCAGCAAGAAAAAAAATACCTGTCTAATATTTGTGGCTGTTCTTTAAGCCTATTTTGATCTATATCGAGAGCGGACCGTTCTTGGCAGCTCTGTGTTAGTTCTGCGTTGATATTAGATACAATTCTGTCTGTAAACATTGTAGGCCCGGACAAAGCAATAGAAGAAATGAGTGTGTGTGTGTGCGCGCGTGTGTGCGTGCGTGTGTGTCGGCGAGTGACTGCTATGTGTGAAAGCGCGATGCGTCTTTCATTTGTTTTTTTCTTTCTTTTTGGTCAGTTGTGTCTGAGTAGCAGAAGAGAACGCATCTCACTGTATACAGGAATATATTATACATTGTATAACTTTTACTAATTTTAATAAGTACATTTTAATAAAGAAAACTGCAACAGGTTATGGACCCAGAGATCAGTGAGTGGTGCAGTGGTATATGAAATAACACGTGTAAACATGGCAAGTGGTGGACATACACAGTTCGCAATTCAAAAACTGAATGGTGAAAATTGCTCGGTATGGAGTTATAAATTACAACTCCTACTGATAAAAGAAAAACTGTGGGATGTGATAAAGAATGAGAAACCAGCTACGGAGGATGCTGCTTGGGTGCAAAAGGATAACGAAGCACGTGCTACAATTGGACTGTTAGTAGAAGACAGCCAATTGCAGCACATCAGGAGTGCCAAGACAGCATGTGAAGCATGGAACTCATTAAAAGGATATCACCAGAAAGCCACCTTAACGAATAAGGTATTTTTGTTAAAACAATTATGTAGAACGGCCATGAAAGAAAACGGTAACATGGAAGAACATAGTACTATAATGTGTGGTTACTTTGAGAAACTGGCTGCCTTCGGACAAGATTTGCCAGCCAATCTTATGGGTGCAATGCTACTCGGAAGCCTTCCTGAATCTTATGAAACTCTCGTGACGGCACTTGAAAGCCGGTCCGAAGGTGACTTTACGTTAGAACTTGTTAAAAGCAAATTAATGGACGAATACAAGAGACGTAAAGGGGCAAAGGATACAAGAAAATGTTCAGAGACGGCATTAAGAACAGGGTACGGAAATAAAAATAGCACAGAGTCCAAGAAAAATTGCTATTTCTGCAAAAATCAGGACATTTTAAAAGTGATTGCGTAAAATATAAAACTTGGAAGAATAAAAAAGAGAAAGCTGATGCAGTCTCACAAGATTCTTCCAATGATTATTGCTTTCACGCGAGAGCAAAAATTTTTGAAGAAGCATATCTTGGAACGGAGAAGAAAGAAAAGGACAACACGAATGTATGCGTCGTCGATTCTGGGGCAACAAGCCATACGGCAACTTCGAAGAACTTCTTTCGGGAATTCGACGCGCGAAGAAAGGGACAAGTGTGTATTGTAGATGAAAGAAAAGTTGCCGAAGTGCATGGAATCGGTTCGGGTGTAGTAAGTTGTGTGTTGGACTCTAATGGGGTTTCCGAAATGAGAGTGTGTGATGCGTTGTATGTACCGTCTCTTGGATCGAACTTATTATCTGTAAAAAAAGCTAGTGAAAGCCGAATACAGATTGAAGTTCGACGAAAACGATTGTGAAGTTGTAAAGAACAACCAATTGCGAGCGGTAACGAAATTATCACCCGATTTGTATAGAGTAAGTACAATTGAAAAAGTTTATACTCCGAGCGGGTCTATTGTTAATGGGCATACAGCGGTTTGCCAGCATATCTGGCATCGCCGCTTTGGACATAGGAATCTTGATGCCATAAAGTTTTTAGCCAGCAAAAATCTAGCAACAGGTATAAAAATTAAGAGCTGTGGACAGCAGATGATTTGTGAATGCTGTGTAAAGGGTAAAATGGCTAGGTTACCTTTCCGAAAAATATCAAAAAGCAAAACAAATTCGATTCTGGATCTTGTGCATACAGTCGTGTGCGGACCTATGCACACAGTATCACCGAGCAACAAACGATATATTTTGACAATTATCGACGACTATTCACGTTTCTCCACTATTTATCTCATGAGTCATAAAGGCGAAACCGCAAAATGCATGAAAGAAAATGTAAAGAAAATGAAAACACAATTTAAGAAAAAACCAAAAATAATAAGGTCGGGTCGGGGAACGAAATATGTTAATGAGTACTTAAAGAACTATTTGAGACAGGAAGGGATGCAAGCACAATATACAGCAGCTTATATTCATCTCAGCAGAATGGACTAGCTGAACGAAAAAATATGTCGTTGCTCGAGATGGCAAGGTGTATGCTACTCGATGGTAATGTAGATAAAAAATATTGGAGGGAAGCTGTAAATACCGCCAATTATTTATAAAAACGATTACCTACGAAAGCGATCAATCCAACCCCATACGAACTATGGTTTTCGAAAAAGCCGGATGTCGGAAATTTACACGTTTTTAGTTGTAGTGCGTACATATATGTACATAAAGAGCAGAGGAAGAAACTAGATGACAAAGCCGAAAAGCTTACATTCGTCGGCTATTCGAGTGAATCAAAAGCATTTCGCTTGTTAAACACAAGAACAAATCGAATTAAAATCAGCCGCGATGTCGTATTTTTAGATACGGTAAGCGAGGACAGATTGACTCGTGTGACGGACAACGAAATTTCTTTCTCGGAACTGAAGAACAGCACGAAAGACGACCATTAAGATGTAGAAAGCGTAAAATTATCCGATCAAGAATCTTCGGAAGATGGATTAAGTACAGACGAATATATGTCGAGTAATGAAGCAAACGGGAACCACGAAGAAATGAATTAAATACAGTGCAGACGGTCTCAGAGAACAAATAAAGAAGTACCACCAGACAGATATGTAGCATTTTCAAGCATGGCTCTGAATACAGAACATAAACCAAGAAGCGTGAAGAAAGCATTGACAGGATCTGATAAAGATAATTGGAAGAGAGCTATGGATGACGAAATCAATTCATTGATGGGGAACGGCTCCTGGGAAGTCGTACCGAAACCAGAGAATGGAAATATAATCTCGTGTAAATGGGTTTTCAAAATTAAGCGAAACGTCGATGGAGGTATGGAGAGACATAAGGCCAGACTCGTCGCTCGAGGGTTTTCACAAAAGTATGGCACCAACTACGATGAGATTTCGCGCCAGTAGTAAGACAATCAACGTTCAGGACACTTTTAACGATCGCTGGACAAAAAGGCATGTCGATCAAACATTTTGATGCGAAAACGGCCTTTCTAAACAGGAAATTGACCGAGATAATATTTATGGAGCAACCTGAGGGGTATGAAATACCTGGTAAAGATGAGTATGTTTGTAAACTTAAAAGAGGTATTTATGGTTTGAAACAAGCCGCCAAAATTTGGAACGACCAATTGAACGATTTGTTAAAGAAATACGGTTTCAAACAGAGCCAGGCAGACTCATGTCTATATATCAAACATGATAAAGGAGAACTAATTTATGTTACCATTTATGTAGGTGACATTTTAATCGCAGCAAAAAATGACAGCAAAATTAATAATACTGCAGAGTTATTAAAGAGACATTTTCATCTGAATAACCTAGGAGTATTGAACCATTATTTAAGAATAGAAATTAGGAGAGATAAAGAAGGTTTCTATTGTATTAATGAAGCGAAATATATCAAGAAAATACTGCACAGATTTGGTCTCCAAAACGCAAAAGGATCAAGTATACCTTTAGATCAAGGGTATTACAAATATAAAGATAATAAATTGGAAATGCCAGAAAGTAACAAATACTAACAGCTCATCGGAGCATTATTGTACGTGGCAGTGAATACTAGACCTGAACCAAGCATCTCAATCTTAAGTCAGCGGAACAAACATCCCGCGACAAGTGATTGGACGGAAACAAAGAGAGTCGCACGCTACATAAAGGAAACAATAGATTACGAACTAAAACTCGGTCAACAGGTTAAAAAGGGTGAACTAATTGGTTTTGCAGAAGCAGATTGGACACAAGACAGAAATTACAGAAAATCAAATAGCGGATATCTGTTTCAATTTGCCGGAGCCTCAATAAGCTGGGCTTGTAAGAAACAATCCTGTGTCTCATTGTCTTCCACGGAAGCTGAGTATGTGGCACTTGCAGAGGCTACTCAAGAGGCTGTATGGTTACAACGCCGACTGGAAGATTTCGGAGAAAATGTCCAGGACACAATCATATATGAGGATAATCAAAGCTGCCTGAAACTCACATCTAACAAAGTGTGCGTGTGCGTGTGCCGACGAGTGACTGCTTATGTGTGAAAGAGGCGACGCGACCTCCATTTGTTTTTTTCTTTTTGGTCAATTGTGTCCGAGTAGCAGAAGAGAACGTATCTCACTGTATCCAGAAATATATTATACATTGTATAACCTTTACTAATTTTAATAAAGAAAACTGCAACAATTAGCGAGGTAAATGAAGATAGCAATAACATTATTAATAACATGGTATTCAAGCGCTGAAAGTGTGCCTCATGCCTATGACAAAAACTAGAACCTTATGGAAGCACAGAAAAGCGCAGAAAAGTGAAGAGAAAGGCTTGGAAAATTAAAAATTTAAGATCGGTCAGAAAATATTCACCAGGAATATAGTTTCAGATTCCGAATAAATAATTGGCTTTCGAAATTCAAATAGCCGAATATTCGGAACATGCCGATACAGCTCGAGGCTCGGACATCCGCACATCCCTAGTTGTGAACAAACCTAACACCCAAAATTTTCTAGGCCCAACCTACCTTTAATTAAAAGCAACTGAATTATTGCGGTAGCTTGTTTTCGATCTCCAATGCGTTATGCTGCGTTGAAACGTAAATTTCGGTTTCGATAGAAACGGACCCGATCCCCGCCGAACAGTGAACATATTGAAAATAGATATCTCGTTCTTTCTCCTTACCCTCCATACAAGGACCGCCCCTTACATGTATTAAAGAGTAGATTGGTAATTTATAAAATCAAACATTTATGTATGACATGATTTATTTGACATATACAACTATTCATATAGTTATGTCACGTTGATGATACTTCATTTATGTTTAAACAATGACATACTGCCTGTCTCGCTTACACGATGCAATGTACTAAATAGGAAAGAGAGAGAGAACGAAAGGAAGAAAATTGTAACTAGTATTGAGATAACAAACAGTTTGTACGTAGCTGATTATTATGCGGCTAGTTCGTAAATGGTATGCGAGGCAATTTACGATAATACAAGTTTTAATTATTTTTCTACTTATCAATAAGCAAGCCAAATTTAAAACATACATAGATCACATGAAATAACCGAATCCAAATGTACGTTTTATAGCATCCCAGTAATACCTTTCCCAATTTTCTCTTGTAGATTCTTCCTCACTGCGAACAAACATAATTAATTACCTTCGTATAGAATCATAGTTTATTGAAGTACAAAATATTCTTTATAAAAAATATTTATTACAAAATATTTTTACAGCGGCTTTAAGTAATACATATAAATAGAATTATAACTTTCAATTTGTTCGTCAATTTTTAATTTGATAACGCAATTTATAAATTCTTTTGCAAAATTTTAAATTGTTTACTATAAAATAGTAGACAAAATTTTAATCAAAATAGCATTTTGTGAAATATTAATGTTAATAGTTAATTGAACACAGAGTTAACATGTTTCCTGCTTGATGAGTTTTCGCTTATTTTCTATTCATGCCAGTCGTATGTGTCTCGCTATTGAACTATAATATAAGAGAACTATTAAAATTAATAATTTTGTTTAGAATATTATGGCGATCACTGTTCACGCACTCACCACCAGGGGGAATTAAAGTTCTAAATTTCTTGCAAGTTCTCGGTAAACCCTCCACTTCCTATAGGTACAAATTCTGACCTGCCAATAGTATCCCCGTCTAAAGCAGAACCTGCTGGGGCAGTCTACTACTACTACTACTACTCTACTACAACTACAACTACTACTATTACTACTACTATTACTACTACTATTACTGCTACTGCTACTGCTACTGCTAATGCTACTGCTACTGCTAGTACTATTACTGGCAAGGACCAGGACGAAACGTGTACCCTTTCTTTTCGTTTCGTCCAAAAGATCGATACCTGCTCAAGAAGATACCATGTCGGCAACCAGAGGATACAGCAGCAAACCTCTCAAGTTGGGGTGAAGTCCTCATAATATACACTTTACAACGTTTGTAAAATTACCAAATCCATTGCTATTAAAAAAAAATATATACATGGAAGGTTTAAGAAGATAAACTACTTTAACCTATTGAAAATGTGTTTGAAACTTTTTAGGACTTATTTGAGCAGGAAAAACATCTTTTTGAAAATTTGTTTACTAATATTAGAAATGAACGTAAATAATATATACAAATACTTATTTTCAATCTTTCCTTGAAATACAAATGCTAATGGAGAGTGTATTATGGCACATATGGCTGCACATAGTATATGCGATTTTTTATGAACATATTTTCTAATGAAAATGCAATAGAGGGATATTAAATAAATTTTAATTATCTACCGCCTAACGTGCAATTTTTCGATTATGCCAAAAAATTACGAAATAACTGTTGATGAAATTGGGACTCTGAATTATCGATGATGTGGATTAGTTTGAAAAGTGAAACATAGAATCGTGCAAAAATGAGCAGAAACGAGGGAATGTGTGAGGATGAACGGGAAGAAGAACTGGCAGAAAGTGCTACCACGTAGAAGGAAATGCATACCAAAGAGTTTCTACAAAGGAAGAGGCTTGACTTTCATCTTATATATAAATTTACTTTCTGTAAGAAAATATTGTTTGTGTATAATCACGTAAAAATAAAAATATGGGAAAAATTGTACATCAAACTATTTCCCAGAACATATTTAAGAATATCTGCACGAATTTTGTAAGAATTGATAATGTACAACATGCATCGTTTTGAAAAAATTGGTTTTGGGAAAAATGCAATGTATTTGAATAGAACCGTAATGTATTTTTCCTGCCCTTCACAATTTTTCTGCTACCTATTTCCTTAGTTTTTCAAGTAATTCTACTATTTCAAGAGAAATGACATTGATTAAAATGCCAATTTTCCCCATTATATGGAGGTCCGTATTATTCGTTAAAGTAAATATCGACATAGTTGCAATTCTTACTGTTCTTGATACATTGGAATATACTTCCAATGCTATGTTTCAAATATGAGTAAACTTTTGTGTTATAATTGCAATCGAACTCTTGCTATTTCAAATCCTGAGACTTTAACTAATGAATTAATGAAACAATTACAAATTAGCTAAAAAAAGAACTGCTAAAGAAATACTGGTTTAAGTTAAAGAAAGAAAAATGTGATAACAGTCTAAATGAAAAAAATTGAATAGAACTATCCGACCTATATAGACTGTCAAAAAGAACATCGTACAATATGTATCGACAAATATTTCATACAAATTCAGGAAAAGATGAGTATTTTAATAAAATGGAATTAATAACGTTCAGTTTAGCATATTTTAATATCGATCAAGAGAATGATGAAGATATATATGGAAATAAAAGATATACGAAACTGGTAACGATAGTGACGAAAACAAGAAGTAACGAAGTATAGATAAAAGTAAGGAATGAAAGAAACTACCTTTATATAAAAGCCTGATAGGCCCCCAGGAAAAATCGCATTCATGCGTGCGAGGGGTCAATTGTCGTCTGTATGTCTGATAAAAAAAGCAAGGTACATGCTATATATAAGTAAGAAAGTTTCATATCGTGTTATTGAAATAGAATATAAGAATCAAATATACAGAGTGAATCTCTCGTAACATCAAATGACTCATAAAATATTTGTTGTAGGAAAAAATGTTTCAGATAAAAGTGACACGGCTTCCTGAGAAACATATATAGTACTGCGACGAATTTTTTGTTATTTTGCACTTTTATCAAGATATGATAGTAACCTTCAATTTTTTAAATGGAATAGTTAATATCTCTTCCTAAATTCGAATTGAATTCTCTATTAAAATGTATTATACCAAATTTGGTCTAAAATACATATTACTGAAATATTAGCAAAATAAATTTTATTTTAAGCGATGTTCAAACTGCTGCTCATTACAATCTCGATTTTAATACGCATGAATTTTTGTGCAATAAATGCTGTCAGTTTCCTTGAACATTTTACTTACAAGGAGAGTGCAAGTCCTTCGGATCACCGATTTCGTTCAAACTTTGCAGGTTTGTAGATCTCGTCATGCAATTCAAGAAAATATACCATTATAGGGGCAACTATTGAGTAGTTTTTGAGATATTTATGATTAATGTTTTATTACTTCCTTAACTACAGATGTATTTCCACTAGTTTTCAAGTAGCGTTGTGGTCCAACGGCGATGTCCGAAAATTCTTACAGTACAGGTTGAGGTTCGGTTCCCGTCCACAGTTTGGTGCTTTTTTCCAATCTACTTTTTATTTTGTATTCATTTCTTGCCTGCAGGAAACAGACTGTTTGGAAAATACATTCCGATGCCTGCGAGTTTGCTTATCGATTCAAACATAATCTAACGCCAGAAACTCTCGAAACTCTTGACAGAGAACGCAAGACCGAAACAAATATATAGAACGATTTTTCAAATGACCATAAATGTGAATTATTTGAATAAAATGTAGCAAAATTTATTAGTTACTACTCGTGAAGAATAAAATAAATTGAATTTATTTAATATTTGCAATAATTTTTATATACTTGCATAAAGAAGATGTAAAAAATAAATTTTTTTATTAAGAAATTTTATTCACAGGCGAAAAATGAATACAAAATAAAAAATATATGAAAAAATGTACCAAACTGTGGACGGAAATCGAACCCAGATCTGCAGCGCAGGAATTTTCGGACGTCGCCGCTGGGCAATAACGCTACATAAAAACTAGTAGGAATACCTGCAGTTAAGGAAGTAATAAAACTTTAACCATAAATATCAAAAACTACTGAGTAGTTGCCCCTATAATGGTATATTTTCTTGAACTGCATGACGAGATCTACAAACCTGCAAAGTTTGAACCAAATCGATGATCCAAAGGACTTGCACTCTCATTGTTAGTCTCAAAAACGTATAATGCGACGGCTGATTTCCATCAGGATATTTAACCCTCCGTATACTGTGCCGGAGTCATATTTGACTCGGGGTCTCCCCAGACATGCACAAACAGTGACAAGATCTCACTATCCCACAGTTACTGCTTCTGCTTTATGCTTCAATATGTTGTCTGCGTGTTGGAGACATTTGTTTGGCGGAGACCGCTACAGAGCTAATTAAGGTTTCGGACCTAGTTTTCAATTCTATTTTCCAACTTATACCGTTTTATTATATTCTGAACCGTAGATCTGCTTCTATTAACAATATTACTAATTTCTTATAAACCTTTTCCATTTTGATAATGACTAATAATTAATTTTCGCAACTCAACTGATGTTTCTGTTTATTTCCGACTCATTTTGCTTAATAACGCGACAAATTCTTTACTTCCAAACAAAAGAACAATAATCAATAGTTTTTTGTTTCGTGTAAGATATACGGGAAATCCCGGTATAGCAAAAAGAAAATACCTAGAATATACACTAATGTCTACATATTGACTGTACGAATACGAACTAGAGATAGCCCTATGACCAGTTACATTTTTTCGATTTTTCTATGTTTTTAATACAGGAAAAATAAACCTGTTTCGTAGATAGAAATTGTGTGCTGTAATATTGAAGATTTCACAAAAATAAATGAAAATTATTAACAGAAATGTGATTTTTTTCATTTATACTATACCACCATATGTTGAACGAATACAAGTGGGAGTAACTGTATATCACAATATGTACTTATTGCGAGAATCATGTATGTGGTATTCATTCTATTCAGAGTCGTACAATTATATGTAATGTATGCAATACTAGTAGAAATACTGAATAAATATAACTTTTTTCATGAATTATGATGTACTTTCCTATATTTACGCCAAGAATGCAAACATAATTCGAAACGAAAAATTAATTGTAGTAATCATAAAATCATATTGATGATATATTGATGATCATAAAATCAGTATTAGCAACGCGTCGAACCTCGAATGATCGTCGATGTTTTGGCCTAACATCCAGGAGTATCTCGAGCCTCGAGTTACCATCAATGGATTAGATAACATTCGTGAGAACCTTGACTTCGAGCGAATGTGTATTAGTAAAATATGGGTGTGAGTCAGAAGTGATTCCGGCACAGGACTACAAGCCCCAGTACTTGGAGGGTTAACTATTTAAGTTCTTCATACAAGTATGTATACTTATATAAAAAACTGTTAACTAAGGATCATCATATAACATGAATTTATAAGCAACACTCTACGCTTGCAATTTTAAAGTCAAGTTCACTGGTCTGTATAAAAGTAATATCAGTTTTGCATACTTCGCAAGTCATCAAAGGGTATATTATGGTAAATAATAAGAAAAATTGAAGAAACGGAAAAAAGGAAAAAGGAAAATTTTTAAAACAGTTAAAGAAAGAACAGAAAAAGGGCGAGGGACTAAAAGGAAAGAGAGTAAAGAATAAATAAAACATGACTCAGGTGAAATCAAGGAAAAGATCAACCTAGAGAAACAAATTGTGAAGGAACATAAGAAGCAGTGAAATGGAAGGAATAGGCTTGTAAGTTGAAATGTCGCTAAAATAAAGAATCTAAAAGAAGCACGGAATTATGTACAAGATGAACTGTTGGATAATACTACGGGAAATATAGATGGGAAAAATGTTGAAATCCAATTTTAAGCAAATTAAATAAGGAATTTAAGTAGCGGGTAAAAATACAATAACAGAAGAGAAGAGAGGAAGGATAGGGGATGCTATATGTATATTCTAAGCTTAGGGGAAGGAATAAGAATATGAGTTCGTAAAAAAAAAAAAAAAAAAAAATTAGAGGCAATAATCTTTGTCCATCTTTGATCAAAGATATACACGAGAAACTAAGAAGATTACAATCAGGATTCCATCAGAATCAATGAAGATAACGAAGAGAACACTTGAAAAAGTAAAACGAAAAACGTTAGTACTAACGAAGAAAGAAGAAAATAATCCTGAAACCGTACGAAAACTGAAATACTTTCATAAACAGAAATAAAGAAACGTGATGGGCGAAAGTAGAAGTCGCATAATACAAAAGTTTGCGTCCAACAAAAATTACATCCAACTATAAGAGAAGATAGAATAAATGCTAGCCAAGATATGCTATCCCGCAAGAATATATTTCTTTATGAAAAAAAAAAAGATTCCGTAAAGAAGCAAGAGGAAATAAAGGAATAGAAAGAAAACGCAGAAACAATTAAGGATTGATAGACGATACTTAATAAAATGATAGATTATTTTGTTCTTTAAACTGTATTGTATTTTATGTAATGTATCTATTATTGTACATCTACCTAAATTACTCAGCAATTTGCACGCACTAACATTGCATACTAAATGTAAAAAAGACTTTCTATAATGTTCGAGAGAAGCACTTAACAATATAGGTATAAGTAGATACACTTCTTCATTATACGTACCACAAAACTATTAGTGCAACAACAAATATTGGCAGATTAATCAATCCAATATACCATGTAAAGAATTTGAATAAGACGATAGAGATACGAGACCAACACTATACAAATTTCAGTATAACTATACAAAATTTTGTTATAGCTAAAGAAATATTGTAATATTTCAGAAATGCTTGAAACTCAGCAGATATGATAAATACTGCGAAATCTGGGATATCTGATTGCCGAATTGACAATTGATAAAGAGAGATTAAAATAAAAGAAAATCCTATAAATTATATAGCTTAGATCTATAGATATTAGGAGTGTACGAGACCTGAAAAATGTGGAAACGAGGCGAGACCTCGAAAACTATGTTTCCAATTGAGAACAACGAGATTCTTGAAAATATTTCAACAGAATAAAAAGTAATTCAAATTTTTTATTTTTTTGCACAAATTATCAAAATATGTTAAAAGTTAGTTGTTCAATTTGTGTCAAGATTTCTGTCCCCTTGTTAAATTTATATAAAATACTCGACAATATACGCTATACGATCATCACTGTAAGTGACTGTACATAGCAGGAAACATGTTAAGCACTAGAGAATAGAAGATTACATTCTTTCATACCTGACTGGTACTCCAACTTGTGTTAAATTAACTTCGGTATGGTCACTTTTTTCGCAAATATCAATAGTAACATCGCTAAAATGGCCTTCGGGCCATTGTTTACAGCGCCATCTTTGAACAATTCTTGTTGGCGTTATATCCACGAAATAACCATGTATATTGCCACCAAACAATTCAAATTTTCCTTCTTTCTTTGGTTCGAGTACTACCGGTCCCTTTGTAAAGGCTTGAACCATCTGAAAAGAAAATATCAAATTACAGAAACACTTTTTTCATTAACTTCCACAGATATTTAATTAACTTTCGTACGTAATCGGACGTAATCATATATATATATTCGTCAGGAAAATAAAATTGGCATTAAATAAATATAGCAAAATCTTGAAATATTATCCAAAAGATACATATAATGTATTTATAATGATAATAACTAATTCTGAAATAATATTCTTTAATTCTAAATAAACTAGCCGTGATCCATAAATGAAAAATGAGCATACAACTGAGATCTATATCCACATTGATGTAATTTATTCACTAAAATTACTTTCGATTTTGGGAGCCGAAACAAACTATAGTGAAACTAACATGAACCAGCGTCGATGTTACACCAATGATATTCAAAGCGAATATATTTCCCCCAAAAGATCAAGCGGTTGTAATTGAAATTAAAGGCGGAATTGAAATTAAAGATAATGTTTTTAATGCTCTAGGATAGATAACGGGCAATTCTCAATATATAATACTTTTAAATCTGTAGCTAACGATACCACACTCCATCATTGAAACAAGTTTTACAAAATGTGACAAAAAGAATAAAATCATCGATAATCCATGTACCATCCATAAGAATGGAAAACAATAAGCGAGTCCACACTAATAAAAAAAAAAAAAAAGCTAGAACCTTTGCAAACCATTTAACACTGCTCTCCCAACCATGTCATCAAATCAATCATTATCTGGATATAGAGGATCAAAATACTTCAACTTTTGAAGCAATTAATCAATCTGAGGGAAAGAAATTATAAAACAAAGAGTGGGGGAAAATAATAGTAAACAAAAGTATCCGGCGTTGATTTATATAAATGGGAAAATTTAGGTAAAAGCATTCCTAGAAAAAGTGTCAAATTTTTAACCATTCTGTATAACATAACCTTAAGACTAATTTATTTTCCTATACAATGGAAAACATACATCACAGCACAAATACTATTAATAGGTAAACCAATCTAAAAACCCAGCATTAGTGAACTTGTACAGACCTAAAGTCACCTGCCGGATATAATTGCTTGAAATAATCATTGGCAACCGCATAAGTATAGCTATAGATGGAAAGAAACTTATACCAGAATATTAAACGAGGTTAAAACATGCCACAACTTAACACTTGTTACACAAATAAATCAATCATTTGAGGAATGAAAATACTGTTCTTCAGCTTTCACCGACATCACGCAAGCGTGAGTAAGTCGTGGCATCAAGATTTGCTATATGTATGAAATAAAAAAAAAAAATTACTACTATCTACTTACTATAAAATACTGAAATTCTACCGGAAAAACAAATACTTGACAGTAATGTACAATGAAGAAATATACAGAAATACGTCACATAATTTCTAACGTATCATAAGGGAACGTACCTAATTCTCTACTATATACATACATATTGTATACTATACACGGCAGACATGCCCATGGCTCAGGATATAACCTGTTTTTGCTACATTTGCCGACGATGCGGCAATAATAACCGTAAATAAGGACCCACAGAAATCTTCTATCCAGTTGCAGAACACTTAAAATGGTATTCAAGGGTGGTTAAAAAGATGGAGAATCACAACCAATCCAGAGAAATCTGCTCACATAACCTTTACATTTAGGAAAGGCAGATGCTCACTAGTGTCGCTAAATTCGAGAATTATACCGGCAACGGATTCCGTTAACTATCTCGAAATTCATTTAAACAGCAGACTGAACTGGAGAAAAATACATGTGGTGAAAAAGAAAAAAGAAAGAACGAAAAAGAACTCGGTATGCAACTACGAAAATTGTACTTGCTCATAAGACCTAGATTAAAACTGTTCATCAACTTAAAACAATAATCTATAAAAGCATACTAAAAGACATAGTCATACGATATAAAGCTTCGGGGCTTAGCGTCCATCAATTTCAAACGACTAAAAAATTACTCCTATTGTCACACCGCGAGTGAATTCCTACGAGTTGTAAGACAACCCCACGATCTTGATACGATGTCCAGCGAATGAATTTTGGACATCTGATAATTGTTCGTTCCGTTGAACGATTCTTGATTGATTAACGGTTCTCCAGACTGTTAGAAACCCACAGAATGAACGTGATGCCGCGACTACTGACGAGTAATTAAATGAAAATCAAAGACTGTTAACTGTAAAAAGCCGAAAAGGACTGACTGACTGTGAAAAAGTTGAAAAGCTCAGCAAATGAGAAGTATGGCTCCACGGTTTTCCACAAATATTTTAAGCAAAATCGGAAGTTTAGCAGAGGAACGAATGCTTTCAAATTCTCTGTGGAATGAAACTCTAAAGTGATAAAATTTTAAAAGTTGAATGATTTTAGCACTTAAAATCTAGCTGTTAGAAGACCATAACGGTATCTTCTAGAGCTGTTTTCATTCCACGACGGGACAACTATCACACGGGATTTCTCCAGGTTTTCGATATTAGTCAATATCTGTGAAACATATCTGTGAATAAATCATTACAGACACATATTTCAATGTGTTTTCTGAATAAGCCTAAATTATTTAAACCAATATATTTTGGAGTAAAAAGATTATTACAAAATGTATAATGTCATGTGCCTCTCACTATGTTTCGAAGACAGTATCAACTAAATTGTCAAATAAAATAACAGTGCCTTGCCCCGTAGCGCTGTTTACTATAATCTGTTTTATTATTTATTTTATTATTGTACTCACTGAGAGATGTAAGAAATGGCTAATCAACATAGATCCTGCTGTAAATCGTTTTGAAGTAATTTCTTGCTTTTTCCCTGCTTTTTTTTCTTCTTCTTTCTTTTTTTTTTCTTTTTTCTTTTTTCTTTTTTCTTTGCTTGCAAACATTAGATATTGTGAGTTTCTTCGCAACGCATCATCCTTTTAATGCAATGCAAAATTCATATACATATACGGATCTTAAATGATATCTGTAAATATTCTTTCCGGAAACATTCCACAAATATCGTATTCTAATACAACATTATTTATTGTAGAATACTATTCCGTTACTGATAGCTGATTAATAGTTGTAAAGTTTCAAAATGACCTCACGGGAAGGAATCCAAGGGATTCAAGCCACGTAATTATGTCAATTTTGAACTAATGTATTTATAAACTTATTTCCCTATTCATATTCAGCGTATCGTAGAAAAATTTATGGTATCAAATACTCGTAAATAATAAAAGTCGATATTAGCCAATGTGTACGGCAAAATTCAAAAACTATTTAGAATAATGGTTTGACAGAGAAACACACACGCGTACACGCACACACACACACTGCGATGCTTTATTATTGATAATAAAGATATTGTATACAGATATTGATGCTTTATTATTACTATTGAGTTTATTGGCGTAGGTATGAATGGTGGAAGAAAATGCCCAAAAAAACACGTTATGCGAAAAAAAAAAAATTACGTTGTCCCAATTGCGGTAAAAATTTTTCTTTACAGTTAAAAATTACGATTAAAATATCAGTTAGAACCTATACAAGTTACAACCGTTATGCACGTACCCAAGATCATTACTGACTTTTTGTTTGTCAGTCCTATGATTAGTAAAGACTTTGTGCTAGTGCTCGATAAAAAAGGTTTTACCCTTTTTCGAGAATATGATTTTAAAGCAGAGGCCAAGTGTTGTTGCAAGCGCAACAAATAAGGGTAATATAAGCCAAAGACCTAATCAGGCCTATAATATTAAATCTAACGATATTTAGATCATGCTGTTCTGATCATTTAATCTCAAGGAATTGTATGTACATTATAACCGAAGTTACACGTTCTGTTTAAAGTGATGACGACTCGCGATTTTTATAATGTCACAAATAAAGGAAATATTTAGGTGTTCTCATTTAAGGAAGGATCCTGGTGTAGTCCGAAAAAAAATCAACTTTTTTCTCGGCTGTAATCAACAGTACAACATTCCTAGAATATATTTACGAATTTTCAATGCAGTTCTCAAAATATTAAATATTAAAGGAATTAATATTATAAAATATTAAAGGACCTCACAGCATAGTTACTACGTGCAAGTACACGAGCGCGTGACGAACGTCTTGGAACACTTTAAACACTTTTTCTCGAAACTGCTTTTTTACCACAATGGCGAGAAAGGCATCACAAAAATTAGGTTATCAATTCACTTAAAATTTAGCATAAATATACTATGATACTAGTATTTACTAGTATACTATATACTAGTAGATAAATCTGCTAGCGTACTAGTATTGTACTAGTAGATAATAGTAGATAAATTTAAACAACCTTTTTATACATAAATGTAGGATCGCGTTGGGTGGATTGGCTAAAATAGCGCTGTTTTACTTCTTGATAAAATACACTAAGCTTATACGTAGATCGACGGCTATGAAACAAGGGGGATTTGCTATGGGTACGTTCAACTTTGACTTCTTACATACTGACACACTATTGGTAAATTCCTAAAGACTCTTGGAGACCGTAAAGACCTGTAAACTGTTCATGACTCTAGACCGTAGACCATGGAGACTGTTCACGAGCCTGTGGAGACTGGAGCTGCCCGCGCCCTTGCACCTTTATTTAAAGCATTCATCCTGTCCTTCCATACCCAGGCTTTCCTTTGCAATCATGCCCCTTTCCCACGCAACATCGGTGGGCCAGGTACTTCACAGCCACTCTGGACGCATCCCTAAACTTTCCCTCGACCCTACCATAAACATTCTTTGTAGTTAATTCGCTTGCACATGGTCACTTTCATCCTAAGCCCAAAAACACTTGGCATTCTTTCAGGGCCGTACTTATTCCAATCCCATATAAATATACATAAAATTTTTATGAAAAAATCGACTTTTCCTTCAAAGAATTTAACAATTTTCAACTTTTTCAAATTTTTAAGACTTCATCGACTAACTTCGTTCATAAAACGTAAGAAAATTATTTGTATGTCTGTTTCGGTCAAATACGGGAGGACCTACTTCCGAGTACAGCTCCTGCCAATTTCGGGTCTCGTTATCGAGGCACTATATTATATGCTGTCTTAACTACAAATTGCAATATTAAAATGTTTGCGATAATTCACCTGTTTATCAAATAACCATTACCAGAGATAAACGCCAGAGGACAAAAACCTAGTAATAAGACACGAACTATCACCGAGACTTTTTAGCCATGCGAATGTTACGTGTAGCTCAACGAACGAAATAAAATCTTTAAAAAGATCTGAACGATACACACACGTACAATTAGATAGTTAATAAAACGTTATAGTTTTCAAAGTGATAAATTAAAGTAAAATAAGTGCCACACCCTGTATATTATTATATGGAATAAAGAATAATTGTTTTGAAAAATGTTATTTGCAAAATTTTTGCTACTTTCCTTTTTATTCACTTCTTGGTCCAATTTATCCATCATTGCTCTATCGAATATACCATATGAATATATGACGATGCAAAATTATTATTTAAAAAGATGGAGTTTTAAAAGTTGAAGATTATTTAATAGCTTAAAGTTCGTAGATATACTTCAAACGAGCGAAAATTATTTCTCAATCTTGAATCAGTATCAAATAAAAACTAACACGAAAAATCTCAGTTATGCGAATATGAGCTTCTATTATATGAATCAATAACCTACAGTAACAGGAATAATCTCTGAACTCTTATTATCCAAACCGCCCAGTTGTCCGAACACTCTTGTCTCCTTCATGGTTTAAATAAATATAGTTTTACTGTAAACGCAAATTGTTCGGATAAATAGTCCACTATGTATAGAAATAATGTGCAAAATATAAATATTAATAATGCGTAATAAGAACGCAATATGAAAAATAGAAGAATCGAAACGTCAAAAAAGTATTTGTACACTTATGATTATATTACTAAATCTTAAAGTAACGCACGCTACATCGTAAGACATAGAGAAATGTTTTTTTCACCGTAACATTGTTTCGTGCTCCGTGTTCAAAAACATGAAGAAAGTTACAAGAAAATTAGTAGAGGACTAAGTTTAAATTTGTTGAGGGATTATATTACAAAAAAAAACGTATCTGCGTACTTAATGTGTGTTTTATTACTTTATTGCACAAATAGCGGTCGACGACGGCCCTATTCTTCAATTCTTTTCCGCTGTCGCTGTGAAATTTTTTTGCTTTCCCAGGACAGATTTCCAACTTCATTCCAAAATATTTGTCATTTATTAATTATCTCCGATCTTTGTCGCATAAAATGAATTTGTCTAATAATTATAATTATAATTATAAGAATAATTATCCTTAAGGATTAGAAAATATCGTTTCTTGCCAATTGATTCAAGCTCCATCGGCCCGCACATGTCGGCACGTATAATCTCCCGTCATTTCGTAGGACGATTGCTCCTATTCTGAAAACTAAGCTAACTAACTAAACCAAACTCTTCGAAATCTCCGAAAAAATCTCGTCAGTGCGTCATCTGAGTCGTTGCATCTGAGTCGACCAGTCAGACGTCCTCACCTATGAATTGACTGCAGCTTTCTACAAAAGGCTGCTTGAGGTCCCAAGCCTGCTGCACAGCATGAACACCATCACTGTTTCATGTGTGAGAATTTCCATTCCCCTTAAAACAGTTTCTACTGAGATGTGATTTTGATCCACACGCATGGCAGCCAACATCTTTTCGTATGTGGTCTATTTTGTCTAGCAATCTTTCTCTAGCAATGTACGTATAACGAAACGCCATTAACACTAATTAACACTGTCGCGAAGCTTTTCTATTTTTAAGCTCAATGACTTCATTTTCTTTAAAAAAGAAGTTACAGAGCATACTGCACCTTTTAATACAAACTATTCACAC
Organism: Eufriesea mexicana; assembly: GCF_001483705.2. NCBI lineage: Eukaryota > Metazoa > Arthropoda > Insecta > Hymenoptera > Apidae > Eufriesea > Eufriesea mexicana. The sequence continues at coordinate 125,840 of NW_016921263.1, forward strand.
TGATTACTTGCGTGATAATCTGTTAAGGGATTATATTACAAAAAGAACGTATCCAGTGGAAACGGTGGAAGAATATGTACGTCTATTGAACAGACACACAGTCAGAATTGCCCTGCCCTGTTTAAGACCAGGCAGATCACAGGCAGATCACAAGCGTCTTTAGAAAACAGGAGACAAAAGGACAAAAAGTGGAAGAAAGGATCACCCCC
>NW_016921263.1:126253-135229 GCF_001483705.2 Eufriesea mexicana
CCCCCCCCCCCCCAACATCGCTAGGATGTAAAGTTTTACTTTTAACATTTAATAATTTCGACAAAATTTTACCACAGTGCGATATATTGGTAAGAATGGCGAAAAACGGAAAGCATAGATAATACAGAGGCTAAAAACGATCCATTTGTAAATGCTTGAACATTGTACAATAATATTCCATCGACATCTAAAAAGATCATGTGTATTCTCAAACTGTTCGAAAAACCATATATAAATAATGCGAATAGAGGATCACGTACGGTATTTGCTAAAACTTGCGTGAAAAAATACCACCGACTTTTGGAAACAAGTTATTTCCCTGGACGAGTGTAAATTTAACATGTTTGACTTTCTGACCCGGATGGGGAAAAAGTGGTCGTTTAGGAACTTGGTCGTGGGTAGCGTGTGTGGAAGATGCGAAGCGAGCAAGTGCTAACGTAAAATTGTCGTGAAATAAAAAGTAAATAGGTGAAATGCAAGAACTAGGTAATTGTGCAAGTAAACGGGCAAGGTGACATTTTAGGCAGGGATAAGAATGAAATATTCAAAGCTAGAAAAGGAAGGATAGGTTAGGCGTACGTGAGAGATTAGGGTAAAAGAGGATAGAATGACGAGAGTGGGAGAACTCGTTTGATACGAACGAGAGCAGAGATGACATTGTCAGGAAAAGGAGGGACAAAGTGCAACCTTTGATAGCCAAGAAAGGAGGGCAACTAATATGGAAAGAAATACGGTAACCATAGTACACGAACACGAAATGAAAAAATTTGGTAGTGATACGAGATTGTATCATCGGTGAATATTCTAGTTACATAGAAAAAAATTGATCTGATTATATAAATAAAATATGCTAAATCATAAGTAAACGTCTTAAACGGTAATTTCTTAAAACGTTAAGAGAAATGGGGTAAAACTGTATCGGACGTGACTTTTATACAAGACAATGTCGCTGAACACGCAACGAAGTGTACAAAAGAATAATTGTCGAATCAACGGGGTTCAAAATTCCTAGCGTAGAGGTAGAGGTAGAAAAAACAAAAACAGAAACAGAGATATGGGAATTTATAAAAAAGAAGAAGAGTAGGAGAAAAAATGGAAGGGGAGCCGCAGGTACCATTGGAGAAATGGATGAATCATTTGTTGCAGGAACTTGGGGGTGTAGAAAGCAGAAAACAGAGGAAGCGAGAAGAGGAGAGTACTCGATAGAGAAGGACGAAGCGACGATTATGGATGAGGAGATGGAATATCAGTTAAAAAGAAGGCGGAAGAAATTCGTTTGTAGAAAAGCAAATAGCGAGCTTTAAGGAAAGAATATTATACCAACCGTTAAATACGGCAAGGCGGAGGACACGGTGATTTGCAGATGTATGGCACACAATAATGTTGGGAATATTACATTTGTCGAAGGAACGATAAGTGCTGCGAATTGTATTTAGGTGTTGCATGATAACGTAAACGAAAGTGACCCAAACATATTACTTTCATCAAGACAACGACACAAAGCACACCGTTAGAGAAACGACAGAATGATTGGTGCGTAATGTCCACAAACAATTAATTAAGTCACCACAGTCTCTGGATATGAATTCAGTTGAAAATTTGCGTCATCTCTTGAACATAAGGAAGTAAGGAAAACAAAAATATTTAACAGAAATAACTTACAGCCTGTGATTTTAAATATGCCAAGATGTCTGCTACTGTCGCTAAAGAGATGCATACTAAATATTAGATATAATGTAAAACTTGAATAATTATAAGTTTCTTGTTACGATTGTAAGTTTTACATTTTTCTACCATTCATCGATTTTTGTATTTCTGACATCATTTTTCTATTACGCGTTGTTAAAGGTTCATATTTTAAACGATATTTCTGTACATAGTAGATTATTTATCGAAACGACTTTTGTTTATGCATCATTCGTTCGTATAACATTATTGTAAAAAAGCTAGGTGTAAAAATTGTCTTTTGAACTCACTATACATGGATTCCAGGACACTTTCATCTGTGGAATGTAGATATCGTCGTATTTAAACCTTCAACGAAATAATAATGCATATTTAAAAATTTCGTTTTTCAATGTATGTATTATTTGTACGTACCAAAACTGTGGAAGAACAATCGTCAAGCAAATCTAGTGCTATTTCGTTGAACTGTTTACAAACAATGTCTGCTATCCTTCATACGATTCATATCCTCTAGTAATGTGCCAGTAGTGCGTAGAATCTCTTGTACACAGTTGAGTTTAATTTCGAAGCGTGCGACAGCGGCAAAAAAACAGTTTCTATTCGAAAGAAAATTGTATAGAGGAGTTTATATATTTAAAACAAATTACTGTTGACTAATATCATAATTCGTCATAAAATTGCAATGTACAAAAGGAAGGAAGTGGCAGCACATAATTCGAAAATATTTTTAAGTATGTATAGAAGGCAAAGAAAAGCTACGTTGAAAAATTGCGAGTTCCACTTCCACGATAAAAATTTGTCTAATTAATTAACTAGATACATACGTTGAAAAACGAAATGTTCGACTATACATCTAGCAATAATCTCACAATAATTGATCATTTCAAATTTTTCAATTGTTACTCATATAATTATTATATGGGCGATTTTCATTGGCTACATTCAGCGGAATCAACAGTTAGACAACATTACTACATTCTTCAATATAATCTAGTAATTATCTGATAATGTTATCCAACAGTTGAGTCCATTCAGTGAACCTATTGTAATGTACATTTTATGTATTTTATACATTGAGTCAGAATAAAAATCATCTACTGTGGTTAAACATGTATATTTGTTAATATAAAATATTACCGTTTGAACTGAATAATTTATAAAATAAAGATATTTTATAAACTATAAAATATTACTTTTTAAATTAAATAGTATATATATAATATTTTATATATATACTATTTATTTTTAATTCTTAAGGTACTGGATTGTAAATGTATTAAATATATGAAACGAACTTCATAATGAAAAATCGCACATATAATTGTGGTGTAAATTGACAAATCTAATAAAACATTTCGAAATAGTCCACAATCTGAATCCTGATCAATTTAACCATGTAATAATGATCAAAGTAAGAGCATCAAATATTGTTAACCCCTTTTGACTGCAGCGCGGTCTCAGGGGAATCTATCAATATAAACGGCGCATCGTCACATTTCAGTCATCGCTACGATTGATCGGCCACTGACTAGTAACCAAAAGAGTACCCGGAGATTTAAAATACCATTCTTAGGGTTTAAAAAAATAATAATTGTAAGTAAATTAAAATACCAATCTTTTTATTTACTTTAAGTAACTTTTTAAACTACTTAAATTTACTTAATTTAAATCGTAAGTTATTCCTTCAATGATAATAGGTGGTAATTAAATATAAAGAAAAACATCGAAAATTCATAATAAGGTAATAAAACGATAATAAACAAATAAAGATAATAAAAAGATAAAAGAAACATTTTAATAATCAGTTCGTGTGTGATATATTCTAAAATATGATGTAAATGAAAAAACAACGCGATGTAAATGAACAGAAATCAAATCATAGAATAAAATTTAGAACGAAATAAAGGGAAACTTAATATCTATAATATTTGACACAGCCACGCGCATCGCTAGATTGTTTTTAGACATAAACATCATATGAACATGGAAGACATTATTACGTGTCCAACCATAATACTAGACAGATACAGGAAAATTCATTATTGGTACTTAGACAAACGAAAGCATTGAATTGTAGTGAATTTTGAAAATTATCGCGATAAATTTTGCAATAGTACATTTAGCTGTGTCCGAGGATGGAGCAAATTCGACATTGGCAGAATTTCAAACGTATAAAAGTATCAATGATGTTAATAAATATGCATCGTGTCCAAAAGAAGGTGAAGCTTTTTCTAATCACCTTAAGGAGGCAGGGAAGTTTGAAATTTTAAAAAAATGGATTGTGTTTTCCTTTAAATAGCAGTCTGAAATCTTAAAAGAAATATACGAAAGGTCCCAGGCTTTAAAACAAATTATTTTTGGATGCACGAAAGTCAGAACCGATTCGCGGTCTAGCGTGCCGTAACGCATCGGCATATGTATAAGGACTTGAACCGATTCTATAGATCGTAATATCAGAAAAGTCGAGGAGTAGACAATATATACGTTTATTTTTTATCTATTTTGGATGAACTGATTCAAAATTAAAACGAAATTTTGATAATACAATTTAGCGTTTAGCTCCAAAAAAGTTTATTTAGCATCATTACAAACGCGAAAATTGCCGTTTATATTGCTGCTAATATTTGCAATAAAGGCTTTTCCAGTGTTTTGTGAAATATGAGCATTATGTATTTAATCATGAGACCAATCGCTACTGCGTTATGCGTCACACTCAACGCAAAAATGGTTAAATCACCTTTTTTAAAGATCATTTAAAAACTGAAAAAAAAAAAGTCGAATTGCCCGTAGATCAGCCGTGTAATAGACTAAAGTCGAAGTAAATAGTCGAAGTAGATATGAGACAGCAATGACTGATTTAGCGAAGCATTAAGGATACTGCAGGATGTCAAAAACAGGTTTTATTTTGTCTTCGGCTTACAGAAATGATACGTATGTGTCCCTTCTATTATCGGGTCTGCGCGAACGGTTTGAGGTAGGGGAAACAGAACAAAATGAACAGAATGAAACGAACACCAAACGCGAAATCTGACTAAACGCAAGAAAATAATGCTGAAATAACGTATCTTTAACGCACGCAAAACACGCTTTTATTCGTCTCTTTCTCGAATACCGAACGACCCACTCAGGATTCTCCCTGGTCATCGAGGATTCTGTTTTTATGCCCTCTGCCAAGCTTGATGACATGCTTTTATTAATTGCTAATTGGTTGATATGTTTCAGTCGATTAGCCATTTGCTCTCGTAAGAATGACGTCACTTTGTCGATTTGCGATTTGCCCTTGTGAAAATCGTGCCCTCCTAGCCGATCCGCGATTCGCTCCCTGCGACGATTACGATTTCGTTAACTGGTGTTTCACCTACCCGTAAAGACCGCGCAGCAACTCAGCTAGGTTATTTCTAAAAATAGCCTTCCATAACGTTATTAGTCGATTTTCGATTTTTCTCGGTATTAGACGTTCGATTTTTCAAAAATTGTTAACAATTTCTAAACTTATTAACAAAAACCCACGAAATTTTTCATAAAAATTCGGTAGAACAACTATACATAGCTGGCATTTTGTTAATTTTGAAAAAAGTTGAAATGCTCGAGCGTCAATGCCTAGAGAATATGTTATGGTTTCAAGCAAACATCCCTATATATTTCTCACAACTTTAATTCTACAGACAGATATATCACGACAAAAATATCCAAACATAAAAGGAAAAGGAAAGCTATATACTCGCATACATAAACAATTTATCCAAGATACGCAATTACTCGCGGCGGAACGTCATCATACTTAAAGATTCCTTGAGAGAAATAAGACTTCAAATAAAAATGGCCTTCCAGGATTCATACAATGCCTACTGAAAGAACAGGATCTCCAAGATATTCATGCATAATCCAAACCAAATGTTCCCTAACATCAGATGCATCTTCAGACGCAAAGATTGCAACACCGTTGAAACCTTGAAAATACCGCCTGACGACATCGAACTCATTGAAAAAATAAACATAAACCCCACTGACCTATGCAAGGATACCCACGGCAACATCCACATCACAAACTCGATAGGCAAATTAAACTTCCTCGGCTCGCACTTTGAATCCGTTAATTCCCAAAACGTAAACATAGGCAGCGTAAAATTAACGAATGTAATCAAAAACAAGACGGACGAATTCAGAGCTGAACTGCAATTGTAACAAAACAAGTAAGCACCTTTTTAGCTACAGACCCTGCCAGTGATCCAAATCCGGACATTGTTCCTCCGAATTATTTCACTACATGTATCCAACTAGAGTTCATATTCAAAAAGCTAAATGGAAAGAAATCTGCCAGTTTCCATGGCATTCCAAATATTGTCCTGAAAAACCTTTCTCCGAACTACATATACCATTACACCAAAATATTCAACACCTGTTTAAATCTTACTTATTTCCCTACTTCTTAGAAAACTGCGAAACTTATTCCGTCAAAAAAGAAAGAAAAAGACGGCAGCACCTCAGCAAATTATAGTCCGATCAGCCTCCTTTCCAATATTAGTAAAATTTTCGAACCCAATATAAAGCATACTTGAAAAACCCTTGGGATTATCTTGGAAAACCAATTCGAATTCAAACTTAACCGTTTATGTCCCAAGCAGCGCGATCGCGCTGTTCAGATTTCATGTCGAGAAAAACCAGCATATTTCGAGTGTTCTCGACAGCTGACGGTGTGTCACCGACTGTCGAAGTCGCGTACTCAGATGCAATGACGCAAGTACATCGCACAGCTCCTTCTTTTAATGTAAATAATATATTTTACAATAGATACAATATTGTAATAATAGTGCAATAATACATTACAACATGAAATACTTTGTATTTCATTGTCATCTTCTCAATCATTTTTATCGAACAAAACTTGAAATATTTATAAATTTACAGTACGCATATGTAATAATACAGATGTATTTCATAAAATAACGAATTACAAATTAAAAATATTTTTGTGTTAAGAACAAACAATTTAAATGGAGAGTAACACCTATAATTTGTAATATCGATGTTTATCAAAACATATTGAATGAATTCCTTGTTTACATTGCACACAAATTAAATGTGATCTTTTCATTGTATTTTAAGTGCTGTATAAAGTACAAGAAGCGCTATCGCGCCGCTTGGGATTACCGGACATAAAATAAAAAGCGCTATCGCGCTGCTTGGGTCGTCTCGTACTCACTTAAAGAAAGCGCGGTCGCGCTGCTTGGGATTCTTCAATAGTGTAGTTTCAAAACCCTTCGGGACTCAAACGGTTAAACATAATAGAGTTCACGCAATCTGCAAATTTACCTCTGACATTTGCTGGACAAGAAATGTCAGTGAATGCGTTGGAGCTATTCTAATCGACTTGGAAAAAGCATTTGACACAGTTTGATTGCACGGACTCTTGTATAAATTGAAAAAAAAAACAAAAAAAAAAAATTTCCCGCAACATCTAATAAAAATGATATGGGATATGACACGCGAAAAACGGTTCTTTGTGACAAACAGGCAAACGAAATCATCCCATCCTTTCCAAGTTTCCAACGGTATACAACAAGATACAGTCAACTCCATACTCTTCAATATTTTCACATGCGATTTACTGAGAATGTTTGGTCTGAACAATGATAGTGGCAAATTTATCATAGCATTCGCAAATGATCCACTGATATACGTAAAACACGCAAAGCCCACCGTTATTAAAAACAAATTACAAGAATTATTCAGTAAAATAGAGAAATATCTACTTAACTGGAGACTGAAAATAAATCCAACAAAATGTGAAACGGTACCAAAATGGTACCAAATATTTAGTTCAGACCAAACATTACCAATTTCGCAAAAATAAGCAACGACATCAGACAAGGTACTAAAAGCTTCTTCATCACGGATAACAACAATCGGAACTCAAAAATAGCTCATACTCCTAGTTCGCTATCTGGGTGTACACATAGATTTCAGGCTAAATTTTTCCCAACACGTATCTATACAAATCGATAAAGCCCAGAAAGTCTTCATGGCCTCCAAAAACTTATTCTACTCGAAAGACCTGCACAAATCTGTGAAACTTCTCTGCTACGCACTCTGAATTCGGTCCATCCTTATATATGCTTCACCCGCATGGTTCAATATAAATGCCACCACTATGGAAAAGTTGAGAAAATTTGAAAGAAAATGTCTCAGGACATGTTTGAACATATATACATGTCTCCAGAACTGAATTTTACTAAAAACGTTAGGAAGAAAGTACTATACGAAAAGGCTAAAATAATAAGAATAGACTTATTTATCCCTAAACTAATAAGAAACCAAAAAAATGTTGATGGGAAAATACCAAAAATGTCTTAGGCAATAGCCTAATATATTACTCTACCTAGTCAGATTCAATGTATTTCGATCATACAAAATGAATACACAGGCCATATCCTACCCGAAGTATATTTGTATTCCGATGCAGGATTAATCGAAAATGAAGAGAACCTACCGTTACTATATCATTATTTTCGCAAAAATTCCGATAAAAGAATCCTGTATAACAGAAACACGCCTAATGATCACTCAAATGTACGATTTACAATTCAATTGTCAACTATCGATATAAAGGACCCTCACAGGAGGTACACAGAAAAATACTGGTGGTTATAACGCCGGTCTTATATATTCCATACACAATCAAATGCTCCGTATATACACTAATACTTGCGCAATCGAACCTTCCAATATCTCCAGCGTATTTTCATCAGCAACCAGATGATCATATTACTCTTACCAATAAACTTATACATTACGAATGGTGAACACACGTCACGTATATATACTATATATTACTAACTACCTACATCTCACAAAGGAACGAATAAATAAACTTCTTACAAACATAGATAAAAATAGCTATATAAAGAAAAAAGTGATTTAAGTGCCTACCCAGTATATGTGTCTGTACACGCGTATATCGGTGCACACAATGGCGGTGTCATGTTTCTACGTATTGAATTATCATGTACGTAGTTGCGTAGTATGGTATAAATATACGTATATATGTACATTCGTAAGTATGTAAATATGTATGAACGTAGGTATGTATATATTATATTATATTTTATATTATATGTATTATATGTATATATTAGGGAGACCGAAAAGTAATTTTAAAATTTTGTTTGCTGGCGAAAACCATTTATTTATTAAAGAAATCTTAAATGCTAATCAACAAAATAATTTCCATCATTTTCTAACGCTTTTTGCCAGCGTAAAGGCAATTGTTCGATTCCCCTTTTAAAAAAG
>NW_016921263.1:135422-162277 GCF_001483705.2 Eufriesea mexicana
TCTTAGAAAACTGCGAAACTTATTCCGTCAAAAAAGAAAGAAAAAGACGGCAGCACCTCAGCAAATTATAGTCCGATCAGCCTCCTTTCCAATATTAGTAAAATTTTCGAACCCAATATAAAGCATACTTGAAAAACCCTTGGGATTATCTTGGAAAACCAATTCGAATTCAAACTTAACCGTTTATGTCCCAAGCAGCGCGATCGCGCTGTTCAGATTTCATGTCGAGAAAAACCAGCATATTTCGAGTGTTCTCGACAGCTGACGGTGTGTCACCGACTGTCGAAGTCGCGTACTCAGATGCAATGACGCAAGTACATCGCACAGCTCCTTCTTTTAATGTAAATAATATATTTTACAATAGATACAATATTGTAATAATAGTGCAATAATACATTACAACATGAAATACTTTGTATTTCATTGTCATCTTCTCAATCATTTTTATCGAACAAAACTTGAAATATTTATAAATTTACAGTACGCATATGTAATAATACAGATGTATTTCATAAAATAACGAATTACAAATTAAAAATATTTTTGTGTTAAGAACAAACAATTTAAATGGAGAGTAACACCTATAATTTGTAATATCGATGTTTATCAAAACATATTGAATGAATTCCTTGTTTACATTGCACACAAATTAAATGTGATCTTTTCATTGTATTTTAAGTGCTGTATAAAGTACAAGAAGCGCTATCGCGCCGCTTGGGATTACCGGACATAAAATAAAAAGCGCTATCGCGCTGCTTGGGTCGTCTCGTACTCACTTAAAGAAAGCGCGGTCGCGCTGCTTGGGATTCTTCAATAGTGTAGTTTCAAAACCCTTCGGGACTCAAACGGTTAAACATAATAGAGTTCACGCAATCTGCAAATTTACCTCTGACATTTGCTGGACAAGAAATGTCAGTGAATGCGTTGGAGCTATTCTAATCGACTTGGAAAAAGCATTTGACACAGTTTGATTGCACGGACTCTTGTATAAATTGAAAAAAAAAACAAAAAAAAAAAATTTCCCGCAACATCTAATAAAAATGATATGGGATATGACACGCGAAAAACGGTTCTTTGTGACAAACAGGCAAACGAAATCATCCCATCCTTTCCAAGTTTCCAACGGTATACAACAAGATACAGTCAACTCCATACTCTTCAATATTTTCACATGCGATTTACTGAGAATGTTTGGTCTGAACAATGATAGTGGCAAATTTATCATAGCATTCGCAAATGATCCACTGATATACGTAAAACACGCAAAGCCCACCGTTATTAAAAACAAATTACAAGAATTATTCAGTAAAATAGAGAAATATCTACTTAACTGGAGACTGAAAATAAATCCAACAAAATGTGAAACGGTACCAAAATGGTACCAAATATTTAGTTCAGACCAAACATTACCAATTTCGCAAAAATAAGCAACGACATCAGACAAGGTACTAAAAGCTTCTTCATCACGGATAACAACAATCGGAACTCAAAAATAGCTCATACTCCTAGTTCGCTATCTGGGTGTACACATAGATTTCAGGCTAAATTTTTCCCAACACGTATCTATACAAATCGATAAAGCCCAGAAAGTCTTCATGGCCTCCAAAAACTTATTCTACTCGAAAGACCTGCACAAATCTGTGAAACTTCTCTGCTACGCACTCTGAATTCGGTCCATCCTTATATATGCTTCACCCGCATGGTTCAATATAAATGCCACCACTATGGAAAAGTTGAGAAAATTTGAAAGAAAATGTCTCAGGACATGTTTGAACATATATACATGTCTCCAGAACTGAATTTTACTAAAAACGTTAGGAAGAAAGTACTATACGAAAAGGCTAAAATAATAAGAATAGACTTATTTATCCCTAAACTAATAAGAAACCAAAAAAATGTTGATGGGAAAATACCAAAAATGTCTTAGGCAATAGCCTAATATATTACTCTACCTAGTCAGATTCAATGTATTTCGATCATACAAAATGAATACACAGGCCATATCCTACCCGAAGTATATTTGTATTCCGATGCAGGATTAATCGAAAATGAAGAGAACCTACCGTTACTATATCATTATTTTCGCAAAAATTCCGATAAAAGAATCCTGTATAACAGAAACACGCCTAATGATCACTCAAATGTACGATTTACAATTCAATTGTCAACTATCGATATAAAGGACCCTCACAGGAGGTACACAGAAAAATACTGGTGGTTATAACGCCGGTCTTATATATTCCATACACAATCAAATGCTCCGTATATACACTAATACTTGCGCAATCGAACCTTCCAATATCTCCAGCGTATTTTCATCAGCAACCAGATGATCATATTACTCTTACCAATAAACTTATACATTACGAATGGTGAACACACGTCACGTATATATACTATATATTACTAACTACCTACATCTCACAAAGGAACGAATAAATAAACTTCTTACAAACATAGATAAAAATAGCTATATAAAGAAAAAAGTGATTTAAGTGCCTACCCAGTATATGTGTCTGTACACGCGTATATCGGTGCACACAATGGCGGTGTCATGTTTCTACGTATTGAATTATCATGTACGTAGTTGCGTAGTATGGTATAAATATACGTATATATGTACATTCGTAAGTATGTAAATATGTATGAACGTAGGTATGTATATATTATATTATATTTTATATTATATGTATTATATGTATATATTAGGGAGACCGAAAAGTAATTTTAAAATTTTGTTTGCTGGCGAAAACCATTTATTTATTAAAGAAATCTTAAATGCTAATCAACAAAATAATTTCCATCATTTTCTAACGCTTTTTGCCAGCGTAAAGGCAATTGTTCGATTCCCCTTTTAAAAAAGGCTTCGATGTTTCATTGAAAAGCTTCTCCAAGTGCGTTTTCACTTCTCCAACATTGACAAATATTTTACCTCTTAACGATCTGAAAAGGTGATAATCCGACGGCGCGGGATCTGGCGAATAGGGTGGATGAGGTAAAAGTTTCAACCCAATCTCCCTTATTTTTTCCCGTGTTATTTTTGCAACGTGAGGCCTCGCGTTATCGTATTGAAGGATCCTAGTTTTGTTATTGACCAAAACAGATCGTTTTTTTATAAGCTCTTGTTTCATTCGCTCGAGTTGTTCACAATACACTGTCGCTGTAACGGTCTGACCAGGTTCAGGCAATTCATAGTGTATGATTCCAAGAAAATCCCACCACACACAAGCAAGGACCCTCTGTATCGTTAGTGATGGTCGAGGTGCCGGAATAGGTACTTCTCTAGAAGAAAACCATTGTCTTTTTCGTACAGGATTATTGTATAGCATCCACTTCTCATCTCCATCTCCGTCGCAAAAACGGATCGGCTTCATACCGAGACAAGAAAGACGTGCAGATGGTGCACCGTTGATCGAGCGCCGTCTCCGTCAATTCATGAGGAACCCAAATTCCTTGCCTGTACAATTTTCCTATGCGAAGAAGATAATCCTAAACTGTAGACCATGGACAGTCAATCTTCAATGATAATTCCTCAATTGTTTTATGAGGATCTAATCCACCACCGCCTTCAGGATATCATCATTTCATTTTTGGGGTCGTCCTTTTCGTGCGACATCTTTGAGATTCCTATTTCCATTTTTAAACTTTTTAAACCATCTATGAGACTTGTTTAGTTTCAGAACATCCCCGTAAGTATCGGTAATTTTGTTCACTGCTTCGTTTGCCTTCATTCCTTGATCGAACAAAAATAGCATACAATGACGTAACTGTGCTTCTTCTATTGTTGGCCTTGACATCTTTCTGACTTGGTAGAACAAAAATTTTTTGACCGAAAAATAAAATTTACAACCAAGCTCAAACATAATAACAAAACTTCCATGTTTGCGGGACCGTGTCTCGACACAAACTAACTGTGAATGAACTAATCGAAGAAATTTGGATTACTTTTCGGTCCCCCTAATATTATATTATATTTATATTATATATATTCCTCTTATTTTGCTCACTAAAACTGCTACACCGACCGACCATTGTAGAGTCAGAAGCCATCATCACCCAATGACGGCCACTTGCTTCCGAGCCCTCTACTGTAACTTAAACCACCAGGGACCCACAAAGGCATTCTGCTATTGAGGGACAGTTTCTTTTTTGCACATATAAAATAGAAATATACATTAGCGGACATAAGTTTAAGACCGATAATTGTAAATATGATTTGACCTATGTAGTTTGCATATGTGTAGCTTGTTTGTTTCTATTTCTTGCTACAGTATACACACGATCATGCTGCTCTCGGTATCTGTGAATGTCTGACCTTTGTAAGTAAACAATGTTGATTTTCATCAACAGTGCATAGTCAATACTCAGTTTCCTGGCGGACAATAGTTTAAGACTATTACTCTAACATTATTATTGCTCTCTCGTTATTCATTTTCCATCTTTGTGTATTCCTTTCGTTTTACATTTATTATCATTGCAATATATTTATATCCAAACCATGGGTAAAGTCCGTAATTTAGGTGTGGACGAAAGAAAACTAGTTATTACGTTATGCAAAGAGAACAAAACATTTTTAGAAATAGCAACAACATTCAATAGATCAGCGACTGATTGCAAGCAAGCGTGATACAAGTGGAAGAAAACTAGATCTCTCCATGATTGTCCAAAGCAAGGTAGACCACGAAAAACTACCGCTCACGTGGTCCGTATTATGTATCGCTTAAGCGAAGAAGACCGTTTTGGCACCGCTACGGACATTGCAACGGAAATAGCCGGCAACAAGTGATGTACGAATTCACGAGAGAACTGTTAGAAGACGATTCCAAGAGTTCGGATTACGAGAAACGCTCGCAAGAAACCATTGCTGAGTGTTAAGAATGGAAAAATGCGGACCGCCTTTGCTGAAACTTACAAACACTGGACAATTAATGGATTGGCAAAAAGCGTTATTTTCTGATGAATCGAAATTTAACCGATTATCATCCGATGGTGTACGGTACGTTAGACGTCGTATTGGTGAAAACCTGAAGCCAAGATGCACTTTAAGTACCGTAAAGCACGGTGGCGGAAACGTAATGTTGTCGGTGTGTTTTTCATGTAATGGCGTAGGTCAACGCGTTATATATAATACGTGTTGACCTACGACCTACCATATATACGTCAACATGTATACAACCCGTTTAATAAAAATAGTCTTAAACATTTGTCTCTTATTAAATAGAATAATTTTTCATTACTATTACACATTCCTCCACATATGTTCAGTAACACAATTTATATTTTTGTAAGAAATATTTCGGAGTATGATGTTATAATCAGTACAGCATAAACCTTATATTCCTTATATAAATCTAATAAAACAATTAATCTATTCGTGCGTATATCACGGTCTTAAACTTATGTTCGCTACTGTACATATGAAGGCATATAGGTACGCTTGCACACACGCACACACCCTCTCCTCGCAAAAAAAGGTAAAAAAGGAAAATAATTTTATTCGTTCTGCACGTGCCAATCATGTTCAAATAATAACTCATTATAATATTATATTTAGTAAGTTTCAAAACTAGTATTACGTAGTAGCATTAAGCGCGACAATAAGAGAAACGCCATAGGACAGATTACGAGCGCTCGATACTAAGAACCTTTAGTACGCTTACACACCCGAGTAACTATTACAACTATTTTGTGCGTTTATATAGCTCGTTGTTCCCCTTGTACATATTTATTCTGTTATTCGTACAATAAATGCTTGTTATGAAAAAAAGAGAAGAAAAGGGCCTGCTAGATGGACCCCTGCCCCAAGTGACGAAGATAACCATCCTTTGAAGGATGAAGAGATTAACCCTTTGCGGTCGATGTCCCCGTAGCGGAGTCATTTGCAAATCGTCGTACAAATCGATGTCCCCGTAGCGGGAACATTCACAAATCTCCGTGGAAGTCAAGGCTCGCGCAGCATGGCGAACGAGGAAAGCAAAACAATGACAGAAAACTATCCTCCCGATGCCTCCTGATTCAAATGTTTCGATCAATTTACAACAAGACAACAGAACAACGAAAAGCCACTAACACGCTTAAATTTTGTGAAATGTTTAGTCGATCAGTTACTAAGAAATTTCCGGCACCAAACACTATCTACAACGCAACCTCCAATGTCATTCATAAACATTAGATTAAATAATCAGCTGTATATAATTCGTTCAGAAGGCAAGATAGACTGTGCACTATGTTCCGACAGGAAAACTGCAAGAAAAAGACAACAAACACACACGTGCTGTGATACTTGTACACGAAAGCCAGGACTTCATATCGGTGATTGTTTTGCAAAATATCATACTTTAGAAAATTACAGAAATTAAAAATTTTGTATTTTTACGTATTATAAGTAGTATTAAACACAACAAATCAGTTTCACCACATTCTGTGAGTTTTAATATCCGTGTACTGACTTTAAATCCTGTACGGAAAAGTAACCGCGAAACGCTAAATTTTCTCCGATCTGTTGGTACTCCCAAGAGCGAAATCTGCTGACCGTTAAGGGTTAAGACGGCAATTGTTCTCTCCAGAGAACTCCAACCAAATTGTGCGAAGTATAAAGGAGCAAAATCGATTCCATGTGAGCAACCAGCAAATACGTCCGTTGATTAATTTTGTTGGAACAGATCGCTGTGGACGTTGTGCGTGGCGTTTTTCTTTTGTTCGTTTAGTCAGTTCAGTAAGCACGTTTGCAGCATCGTTCTGCATGACAGGTTATGGGCTCAGGATACGCAGCCATCCTGGGGAGTGATAACTGATAACGAAATTCGTGGAAAGCCAATCGCCAAACGTAAGTAATATTAAGAAATTAACGGAAGACAATTATGAACTATGGAAAGTCGAAATGAAGAGTGCTTAGTGTTCAACGACTTATGACAATATACCGGTGGAAGAGGGGTGAAACCAGTGACAAACGCACAGGAATGAATTAAGAAAGATTCGAAAGCGCTGACTTTGATTAACCTAAGCGTCACACATGGTCAGCTGAATCACGTAAACTACAAAAAAGAAAAGCAACTACATCGAAATAAGCATAGGACAGACCCAAGGCAGTATTCGAATCAAAAGGTCCAATGAGGGAGGCCGCTTTGTACAAGCAACTGCTAAGGATGAAAAAGAAACCGCGCACTACAATGATGCAATACGTAGCAGAATTCACGTGTAAGGCTGAACACAGCTCGCAGAAGCTGGAATCGACATACCGAAAGAATTACTGCCGATAATGCTGTTAGGTTCGTTACCGGTCGAATTTGAAAGTTTTAGCATCGCAATAGAGTCACGCGATGAGATACAGACCCTTGATAATTTAAAAATAAAACTCATCGAAGAGGAAGCGAAACAATGCGATCGCTCCACGAAAATCAAGAATGTAACAAACTGTTGAAAATAAGATACGTCTCAACGTATATACAAAAATCAATTTCCTAGGAGAAATAGATGTATCTTTGAACTATGAGCTAAAGAAGTTCCGGGAACGCGTCAAGTGTTTACTTCGCGCGTTAGATAAAAATTAGGAGACCAGGACGAGCTGCAATCGCGTACCCTTTTCCATCGCTCTAGTTTTGTCTCTCCATACGAACAGTAAATACATAAGGTATACCTTCCTAAGGATAGAATAAAGATAATTATAAAATAAAGATAGTTATTTCTTTTTACCCATAATCCCAATACAAACGATAGTAACGCGCTCTTAACTAGGAACTATTTTGATAAATTGAAGCACGCGCACGAAAGTTCAAAAACCAGCAATAATAAACCGAAATCAAAAATTCAAGCAAAGTTTAGCGGTAGCATCGAGCATAGTTTCCACTATGAGTGTGGAAAAATCGGACACGTGAGTAGGAACTGTTACACAAAAAAGAGACATGAAGAAAGAAAAATAGATGATGCTATGACAGCAATTGAATGCAATGTCGAAACGGGAAACTCGAATATTTGGTGTTTAGATAATGCTGCGACGAAACATATGACAAACGAAAAGAAAATGTTTAATGTACTCGACAAAAGCAAAAAATCGAGAGTGTTTACAGCATCGAATTCGTGGGTGAAATTACACGGTATCGGCGAATTTAACCTAAGCGTAGAACTGAAAAATAAAAATACGAACCAAGTAAAGTTAAAAGAAGCAATTTATGTACCTGAATTGAAAAATAATTTAATGTCGGTCTCGAAAATAACGGAAAACGGTTACAACAGAGTGGCATAGCATACACTGGTGGAGATGGCACGATGTTTAATGCTTGAAGCAAAATTACCAAGGTCTTTGTGAGCGGAAGCAGTCAACGCTGCAACGTTTTTAAGAAACAGGTGACCCACTAAATCGTTGGGAAACAAGACACCATACGAGGCTTGGCACAATGAAAAGCCATATTTAGGGTTCTTGCGTATTATCGGCAGCAGGGTAATAGCATTAGATAAAAGCAAACAACGAAGGAAATTTGATTCGAAAGGTCGTGAGTACATTCTTGTTGGTTATTCGCATGAGGCAAAAGCCTATCGTTTATGGCAGGTAGGGACCATGAGCATCGTTACAGCAAGAGATGTTAAATTCTTTGAAACTATTGACGGCGGTGGAGAAACCACGTGTGATATTTTTTCAGGTTTTGTCCAGAATGAAGAGGACACAAATGAAAATGTAATCATAGATAAAGATGAAGATAAAAGCCAACAAAAGGAAATGGAAAGCGAAAATGAAAATGAGGAAGATAGCGAAAGTTTGGAAGCAGATGAAAGAAAAACAAAACGTGGACCAGGTAGATCGAAAATTCTTCATACAGAAAAACCGGGACGGTGAAGAAAAATTCACACAATTCGAGACGACACACGGGATACAACGAGACCGGAAGGTCTGACGACAGTCAACGAAGTATTTGAACAAGATGACAGAATTATGACTGGTCGCAATGAAGAAAGAAATTAAGACGTTAAAAGAAAGATACAGAATCTAATAGTATCGACACAGCATGACCGATTATTAATACATATTGCAGAGTGCTCAACGAGTAATGAAATGTGGGAAAAGTTGAAAACTGTATATGAGAGGGACAGTGAACAGGGGAAATGTACGCTAATGCAGGAGTTCTTTACTTATAAGCATCAAAGTGAGAAGGACATGGCTTCCACAATATAGCACATATAAAAGATATTGCATTTAAATTAAAGTCACTTGCCAGTGAGATAGAGGAGAAAATGATAATTTCAAAGATTTTGACAACATTACCCAGTACATATAAATATTTCAAGACTGCGTGGGAGTCCATGCCACAGATGGAAAAGACAGTAGATAATTTAACAGCACGCTTACTAGCAAAAGAAGCAGAAAGCAAGTCAGGAAAAGAAGAATCAGTGTCGTTTAGGACAGAAGAGAGAAAATGCTTCAAATGTGGTTCTCCAAAGCACTTGGCAAAGAACTGCTGGGATAATACGTATGACCAGAAGGACAGGAGGAAGGAGATAAAATGTTTTATTTGTAATAAGATGGGCACATTTATCCTATCCGTGAGATAAAGCGGGTAATTTTGCCACTCTTGGAAAACTGTGTCCCTATTGTTAAACAACTTTTCGCAGAAAATAAAACGCATTATTTCATAGTTTAAAGTTCAATGAATATTTTTAGTGGCATTCGACATATTTCTTACCATCCGATTTTTTGTTACCAGCAGAAATATCTTTGTGTCCCTGTTTTACCCTATTTTCCCCTACACGCTATTTCGAATGCTCTCGCGCCAGAAAATAAGCAGCAATTACAGTTTTGTTTGTAATTATTACATTATTAATCAAAATGTATACCCATGTTAACAAGAAAGATGGCCTTGTAAGAATTATTAAGGAACTTAATTAATTATTAATATCCCATGGATCTCATCTAAGAATATACGGCGTGACTTATCATTTATGATATTACGATTAAATTGAAGCTTTACCTGAGCCGTAGTCGAGGCAAGACGTGAAAAATATGTAAAGAAATTGCTACAGTTTTGTTCGTCACAGAATTATATTTCTGTGTTTGCGTGCCAGCTTTAATGTGGCCAGCGTTATTTTCGAAAATATATCATTGTTAGATGTGATCTCTTGACATTTTTATACATCCTGTATACAGTTACTCGACTTAATATTCGGACACCGAGATACTTGCAGAATTATGGCCCGATATATCTATTTGAAATAATTGTTTAAATTCAATCAATCAATTGTGTTCCTGATCTGTAATAATTTTTAAGTACGTATTCGAGTTTATAAATATATAAAACCAATTACTTTATTTCTTATTATTTTATACATACCGAATTATGAATGAAATTATACCCAATTTTAATGTCGAAATAATATTCGGACACCTGATATATCTTACTTTTTATTCGCTTAAAATCCTGTGAATTATAGATTCCTCCGAATTGTTTGTAAACATCAAGTGCATGCCACAGTTCATTCCGTTTCTATAGATCAATTGCCTGAGAGATTTTATCGTTGCTATACGTATTTGTGAAAATGGGTAAGAAAAATAAAAATACTTCGTTTGACGTCCGATAGCTTGTGATATATGACCGAGAAAAAGGGCAATCATATCGGGAAATTAGGAAATTACCAAACTTAAGTAAAAGTTCTGCCGCGGACATTATAAAACATTATGAAGATGAAGATCGAATTGTATCTATTCCGCAAAAAGGACAACCGCGTGTTCTTAATGCTGATGATAAGCGACAAATTATTCGAGAAATAAAAATTAATCCAGGACCAAGTGCTGCTACTTTAAATGCAGAATTGTATCAAGAAGGTGGGAAGAAAGTACACGTGGATACAAATTAAAAATGTAAAATTTATGTAAAATTTATGTAAAATTTGCTTTGTAATTGTACATTTATTGTAACTTCTTTCGCTCATATGACTTTCTGTAAATTCTTATATTATCTGATTGTTTAATTGCTCGCTTTCCGTTTTTCTCTTAAGTTATTTTTTATCGAGAAAAATTTTTTATATACCTTATATACAAGAAGGAAAGTACCATTGGAGAGAATTCGGAACATAAGTGAATCGAGTTCAGGCGGGGAAAATTCTAAATCTGAAAATGAGCAAAGTGAAAGTGGGAATGATTTTTCAGACAGTGAGGGGAAAGTCAGCATGGTTATGGCGTCTGATGATGAAGCCGAAAACATTTTGAATATCCGTAGAAGACAAAAGCAACGAAGATTTTTATCTGATTCACAAGACTAAGTTCGAATCATAAATTTTCGTCGTCTAAATAAAAACGATAGAAAGCGAACACACGAAATAGTTATTATAATAAGACAAAATTTGGCGTCGGTACTGTTGACCAAATGGCGCAAAAATATAGCGTCAAGTGAAAATGCAATAGATGGCCTATACAAGTATTTTTCAATATCGTGGATCAGGATCAATATCCTAACTGGAATAAAGATACCAAGACAGCGTTCCCTGTTACAATTAGCAGATGAACTCGTCATAGAGAATCACGAATTTCTTGAAGAAGAAAAGGAAAACCTACAATATTTTATTTATAAAAATAGAAATACATGTTTTATTATTTTATTATAACTTTATTGTAATAGTTGCGAATTATTTCCTTGAATAAATTAATAATTTTTTTGAAAAAATCAACGTTTCTTTCATAAGGGGTCATTTGACCGGTACGTTTAGTGTTAAAGTATGTTACGAAACAAAGAGAACATACAACAAAATATTAAAATTATTGCAATTTTCTTCAAATATACTTGTATATACAGGTAAGAACCTTATGTAATATTATATGTCCGAATATTTTTTCGACATTTAAATTGGGTATAACTTCATTTATAATTCATTATGTAAGAGTATGCAAGCTCCGATTACCGGCAAGGTGGCGTGAGGGACGAACACGTAGCAGCGATAACCAGAGTCTCAAAACGAAGCAGCGATCCGCTTGATCCGCGTGGCGGATTGACAAAGGCCCGCGGTTAAAAGGGTAGCTCGAAGAGCGGACGGGGAGTTTTACGTGAGAGACGAGAGCGGCCTGTGGTAGGAAAGAAAGAATATTGTATTCAACGGAGTATAGTACAAAGCCATCGAGTAATAAACTTATTTAACCCAGTCCTCTCTTCTCCTGCCCTTACAATTATGTATAGAACAATAAAACATAAAATAACCAATTTTATATATTTGTAAACTAGAACATGTATTTCAAATTATTACAGACTAGGAACGTCGACACAATTATTTCAAATAAATATATACAGCCATAATGAGGTGTACACTCATCAATTCTGTGAATAACTGCCTATATCTATGCGGCAGTTATAAGTAAAGAGAGTAATAAATGTTTATGATAAATATCTGTGAACTCTAGTGTATATAAATATTTTTTTATACGTTTAAACATATTCAAATAAAGTCCAAGCGTTTTCGAAACATGTGTCATTATGTTCAGTTATGAAACGGATAAATAAGGCTATAAAAATAGATAAAGCTACAAAAGATGAAGCTGTAATTTGGATATTCGTGGCGAAAAAGTGCAAAAAAGAAATTGCAATGTTCTGTATCAATATCGATAATGCCCTAGAAATGAAACAGCATTTGCTGAGACCGTACATCGCACGCTCCGAAAAGTAGGAACTAAACGTCATAAAAAACTCAGACTAGAATAAGTAAATAGTCATATCACATTTACCGGAGCATAAAATTCAGAGATGGTCACATTATGACTTGGGGTTGTATGACCAGTGAAGATATTGATTATATAGAAATAAAAATTGAAGAGACTACGATTTCTAACTCACATGTAAGAGTCTGTGGGGGTCCTCCCCCACGGTCGTTTGAAGTCAACTGGTCACAGGTATCCTCGTGGTTGGCGTAGCTAGAAGGGTCGTTAAGGAAAAGTAAGGGATGCGTTTCGTCCCGGGCCTGTTAGCGGACTCATCAGTAAGACTTGCTTAGCAGACCCTGCCTTAGACACTGGCGATACTATTGGAAAGACGGGAAGTTCTCACCCTCGCCATTAGATGGAGTCCGACTTCGAGGACTTTGCCGCAAGTCGTCGAAAAACCTCCAATTCCTACATATATAACTTCCCGACCTTCCAATAGTATCCCAGTGCCTAAGGCAGCACTTTTACCTTGATCTCCGAAGGTGACGGACGTACAGACCGATCTTCCTCCGCTGCCCAAGCATACAACCAAAAACGCATACCTGCAGTATACCGAGGGTAAAAACGCCCTTCATAGTGTAGTATTATAATTTCATTGAATACGTTCAATAGTACAGTGGCAAAATACAAACAAGATAGATAACATATTTAATACACAAGGGTTTAATCCCTTGCAGACACTGCTGCAAAGCAAATCAAAAGAAACGCCACAGACAAACAATAATAGTAAGAGTGATAACATAGATGAAGTTTTGAAAAAAAAATAAGAGAAAAAGGACTCACGCAGAAGTGCATCGACAAAATAAATGCACGAATAAAAAACGCAGCCAACATAAAAGACACAAAAACCCTAAAAGCAACACGAAAGCTTATTGTTAAAAAAAGCACAACTGTGCAGCCACCGCAGTCCACGAATATGGCGCCGACGAAGAAACCAACGCCTTCTAAACAAAAAGCAGAAGAGAGCGGAAAACCGATGCAACATGATGAGTTTTTAATAATCATAGAGAAATTAAACAAGACAGTTTAATGTCTTTAGTTTCTGTCGAAACAACTTGAAGAAGAGAGGGCGAAAAATAACAGTGGAAATTCCCGTGCTTGGCCATCTAGCCAAGTCGTTCGACTTGGTAGTCGACCCAGATAGCTGGGACGAAGGAAAACCCAGCAGCCCAGGGAAACGATGCATCGGCGGAAGACAAGGAACAATGGACGAAAGTGGGATCGCCCGAGGCAGCCTACAAGTTCACCTGCCAGCAACAGCTCGACCCACCAACGTCAGCCCCAAAGGATGGAAACAGCACCTCGACCATCGGCGAAGAAAATCAAGACGGTGAACCTCAAGGGGCAACAGAGCGCATCGACGGCTACCGATAACCAGGTAAGAAGCGCAAGGCCCCCCCCCCCCCCATAATGGTAATCGGTACACCGTCTAAATCAATAATAGAAGTAATATCAAACACGACTCGTGATTTTTTCCATGTAAAACAATAAGCATCTTTTGCATGTAAATTCTATTTCCGAGCACAACACAGCGTGTGAAATATTGAGAAAACAAAATATACAATTTTTTACTTATTAGCCAAAAGGCACGCGAAGCATTTCGATGCTATTAAAGAACCTCGATGACGAGTTTGGACCCGAAATTGTCTTGAACGAGCTCCGCTCGAAAATCATTCCGGGCATCAAATTCCAAGCGGTCAAAAAATTCGAAACGCGAAAATCCATCGAAGAAGAGAGAAAACTCCCAATTTACATTGTTCAGCTGTCTCCCAACAGCAAAGTAGACAATCTAAGACAAATCAAAATAGTACTCCATTCCCTGATCCATTGGGAAAGAATAATAAAAAGAGATAGAGTCCAGTGCAAAAGGTGCCAACGAATTGGTCACATCGCACTGAATTGTAATTTAGAATACGAATGTGTAGAATGCAATCTCCAACACAATCCAGGAGAGTGCACGAGAACAGACAAGACAGAGGATGCCCAAAGCTACAAGAAATGAAGCAACAGATAGATGCACGCAAACAAATGATTAAAGCGGAAAGGGAACGGAAGCAACAAATCGTGAATAAAACCATCAATCCGGTTATTTCCTAGAGCGCGATTCTCTCGGGCAAACATATACATACGCATACAGAAACGAATCAAATCACTAACGTGGACGCCAACAAACCGACGCGGGACACCCCGACTGGCACGCTCAATGCAACGCTACTCGGAGAAATCAGACACATGACGACACGCATAGCAGAGAGCGTAGAAATTAATAGTAATAAAATCAGCGTTATCGCAGAATCTCTCTGTATAGATTTCTAATGGATACCCCCGCGAGAACAGCACAGACACACACGACCAACACAAACTTACGTTAAGACGACTAGACATAATACAAATAAATGTGAACTCAATCATAACGAACGAAAGACGCGTCTCTCTTCTGGATTGTCTCAACGACCGCAAGTCAGACATGGTGTTGCTTTGCGAGACTAAGTTAAACCCTAGACACAGAATTGTATTCGAAAATTACAATTTTGTGCGAAATGATAGATTTAACGCTAAACAGGATGACGGAACGGACATCGTCATACGTAAAAGGACATTAAATTCAGACACATTTGCTTAGACCACGAAACGACAGACAAAAGCTTCGAATCAACAGTTATAGAGATAAAACTTCAAGGCGCGGCCAAGCTGTTCATAATCGCAGGATACGCGGCGCTCAATGGTAACAAAGAGTTTATGGCAGAGTTTAAATCGCTATTGTGGTAGCTTGAGTTATATAGAGCCAATAATTATTATATCCTAGCCAGTGACCTGAAAGCGAAACATCACTCCTGGGGTAATGCCACAAACAATACCAGAGGGACACAACTAAACGTGTGGACCCTCGAAAACTGTATCCCATATCGACTCTCCATCCACAGAACTGCAGTACCATCCTATCCGAAAAGCGGGGCCTTCATAGACCTCTGCTTAGCGGATGGTCGCATTGCATTTCACAAGACACCCAGCCACCTAGACTCGTTCGAATATGATAGCGACCATCGAGCAGTGTTGATAGAAATATCTATACCCTCGATGGGTACGCTAGAAATAGACGAATCAGTCATCCCGGACCGATACAACTTTTATATAGCTGACTGGACAAAATTTACAAAATACCTGATCAAGACCGACATCCCGGACGTACCAAACAACAGAAATTTAAGAATAGAAGAAATAGACGATTTCTTGGACAAACTGAACACCGACATAAACAGAGCCGTAGATTGTACAATTCCTCGTGTAAAAAACAGTAACACAACGGACAAATACGTTACTCCGCGCATTAAACAGTTACGCGCACAGAAAAGTCTCATACTCACGCGACTAAACAGACTCACGAGACTCGAATCGTACTCGAACAGAAACGATACTTTAATAGCATCGCTTAAAGCCTCTCTCAAAGACACTAGATACGAGCTTAAAAAAGCATTCCATGCATCGGTGAACGCTTCTCTGGAATGACAAGATTTTAAAAATATCTCCGCGTCAACGTTCGAAGTTTTTTCCCGCGATCAATAGTATATTTCGACCGAAAGAGGCAAGCACCATAGGAACCTTAAAAATTCCTATGACGAATGCAAGTCTCCTTCGGGATTCAAATGTACGATTCGACACTAGGCAGACGGACGCGCGACGAAACATCCTCGTAACGGAGACGGAAGACAAATTAAATGTTCTTGGTAGACACTTCGAATCGGTGCATACTCAAAACTTGCACATGGGTAAAGAACAGCTTTCCCATATAATCGGACAAAAAATCGACGGATTTGAACAAGAAATCCTGAAAGACCGACCGAACGACAAGACGGTATGCACAGTCGACGAAGACAACCCAGTGGACGATCCAAACGACGCACGCATACCCTCGGACTACTTCACCTCATTTTCACAGAACTGAAACTAACGTTCAAAAAACTAAATAACAAAAAGTTCTCCAGTTTCGATAACATTCCTAATATTGCGCTCAAAAACCTGCCACTGCAGTACGTATATAATTACGCGATCCTATTCAATAATAGCTTGAATAGAATGTATTTTCCCACCGCTTGGACAACAGCAAAACTAATTACAATAAAGAAAAAAAGCAAAGAGGAAAGTAATCCAACGGATTACCGACCTATTAGCCTCCTAGCGAATATTAGCAAAGTTTTCGAAACTGTCACAGATAAAGCACTGACGATGTACTGTGACGAAAATGGCATTATCCCAGAGACACAATTCGGGTTCAGGTATTAACATTCGACCGTACACGCGATTTCGAAATTCACATTGGACATCTGCTGGGCGAGAAACGCCGACGAATGCGTAGAGCTGCAGAAAGCTTTTGACACGGTGTAGCTGGACGGTCTCTTCTTTAAACTCACGAAGAGGGGCTTTCCACCACACCTTGTCAAAATGATCTGAGATATGTTACAGGGTAAAAAATTCATTGTTACGGAAAACAATTGCTCGTCCACGAAAACCTTCGCGATTGAAAATGGCTTGCAGCAAGGCACTGTCAACTCCCCCATCCTGTTTAGCATATAACATAAGCGACTTACTCCACATGTACGACTTAAATAACGATCCCAATAAATTCGCGGTAGCTTTCGCAGACGATTTACTAATCCATATGAGAGACAGTAGACCCTCGAAATTGAAAATGCGATTGCAAGAAATCCTCGAAAGAATTCAAGATTATTTCCACACGTGAAAGTTAAAGATCAACACGAATAAATGCGAAACCATTTTATTCAGGCCATATATATCACGGCTCTCGAAACACTTTCAATTACACGACGGAAAAGACGATCGCGTAAAAATTACGAATAAAAACGTGGTTCGTTATTTAGGTATACATCTGGACTACAAGTTAAACTTTATCAACCATGTCCAAACGCAGATCGAGAAAGCTCAGAAAGCATTTGCCATTCACAAACCTCTGTTTTATTCGAAATTGCTAAGCGCGAAAGCGAAAATTATTTGTTACAAAACACTTGTAAGACCGATACTGACATATGGCTGCCCCGTATGGTACAACGTAACGGCAAGTACGATAGAGAAACTGAGGATTTTCGAGAGGAAATGCCTCAGAGCCTGTCTCGGCAAGTATCGGACTCCGGAGTCAAACTTCACAAAATTAATCAGCAACAATAAACTTTACGAATACGCGGAGATAATCAGAATAGACTTGTTCATGCTGAAACTCATCCGAAATCATTGGGCAAACATTAGCAATATAAAAAGCAATAGTTTAATAAACAGTTCCGTTTACCCCAATCCGCAATGCTTTGAGAAAACCCGACACAAGGGATACACGCCCCCACAAGCTTTCCTACATCTTTATGGTCAGGGATACATTCAGAACAGCGATAATGAACCCATGATCTATCATGTGACTAGGAAAGCGGGCAACACGGCAATTCTGTATAACACAGACGGCAACTACGACAACGCGTCTCCGAAGGGGAGAGGATTAATTTCTATCCTCCCCCCCCCCACCGCTCTTACTTTTACTTAGTCACTTTCGCTTTGTCTTTCGTAAATTTTTCAGATTACTCACACTCACAAGTATTGTATCGAATAATCTTTGATTAAATAAAATATATGTACCCTTCCTCCCTCCTCCCCCCCTTTCCGACCCCCTCATTTATTAAAAGTCAAATACTGTATAGTTTTTCGTGTCTTCTCTATACATAGGCAAACACGCAACCTAACATAAGATAGTTCTTAAGTGTATATTAACCTAAAGCGATAAGCGCGGTAGTTAAAGTTTAGTTTTAAGATCGCGAGTGCTTCATGTTGGAGCCATCGATCTCGTAGCCCAAGTTGTCATGTATAACCCTTTATACGTTTTGGTCTTTTTTTTTTAATTCATATCTTTGTAAACATTTCCTGGCATAATAAATGTATGTTTAAAAAAAAAACTGTCTAAGGCAGGGTCTGCTAGGATAGCCTTACTGATGAGTCCGCTAGCAGGCCCGGAACGAAACGATCCCTTCCTTTTTCTTTCGTCCCTTCTAGCAACACCGCCCACGCGGATACCTGCGACCAGCTGACATCAAAGATGGTGGAGGGAGAACCCCCAGAATAATAACAACCATATTGGGAAGACATTTGATGAATTGTGTAAGTCACTGTATACGTAAGTAAAATTCAATGTATCGCACCAAAAGTTTCTTATTAATATCCCAGAACCTATTAAATTCCCGGTGCTGAAATTTAGATTTCAGATTCTTTCCTCTACAACTAAAACCGCGCCAAATGTTATCTAGATTAAACATTATTGAGGCCTCTCGGAATTACAGCCATAAAATGTTAGAAGACAGAAAAATAGTTTACGAAGAATAGTGAAAAAACAATTAATGAACATCGAGAAATAGCTCCTCTGATTCTTTGCAGTGACAACGAAAAGTTCTTTTAGGAAATATGGCGAATTTCATTAAAAAGCAAAGTACAATCTTTAAAGATTGTCGACAAGAACCTGGAAGAATGGCTGCTCCCGAGAGAGAATGGATTTCTCTCCAGAGATCAAAAATAACAATTACTTTATCAATTTAATCAGAAAAATATCATTGATAAAATATTGATTTTTATTTTTACGTATGAACAACCATTCACAAAGATCAAAATTCTCTTTGGTTACGGACAGCTATTATATTAATACATAGATAACGAAACTTGTTTTCGGTTTTGTTTTATTATTCAGTCCGTGTGAACGCATGCCGTACTGAAAACAAAAGTCTCTGGCACAATGGGACAGATCGGGTTGCCTAAGTCGTTTCTGTAACGGGCAACGATCCGATATCGAGCAGCTGTTATGTAATACAAAAACATTTATTTACGTAATCGTACTTATATAGTATCAAATATGGTCACTGTTTTCTCGATATATATTTTTTATAAGTTTTATCGGACAATAAAATACAATATTATAAATAAATAGTTTAATTAGAAAAAATAATAAAAATAATAGAGAACTCGATACTCTTTAACTCCATGATACATTTCAAAGCATTTTGGTGTAAAACGGCATATTTTGCACACCCATTTTGTGTCACTTGATGATTGTGTTTCTTATTTTTTATGCAAACCTTACAAGTTCTTATTGTTTTACTTTTTGATATTTCTATCGAATCAGATCGGATCTATGTATTTTGGAACATGGACCGAATACTGAAGTCGAAGAGTGTCTCTTGTAATCATGTAATTATATATTTTGAAGTAATAATTTTGCTACATCTATTCTATAATTAGAATAAGTCAATTTCTTTCCTCTATGTACTTTTTTATGTAATACGAATGTGTTAAAAAGTGACATATCAAAAGTATAAAACAAAATTTTCCGATATTCTTTTATAAATTTCCAATATTGGTCACGATGATCAATTCCTGCCATGTCTTTATTATGTACATATATATATAACAATAACACAGTTTCGTTTTAAAACATTTTTAAATACAGATATTTCGTGTGTCAATACTGTTACTGTTTCATGTTTCGAAGAATAAATATATACATCTCTCTTTTCATTCCATTTCACCGTTAATAAGCCATTGCAGCTTCTCATTGTGTACCCCTCCCCCCCCCGCCGTAATTTTTTGTAATAAAATATTTTGACATGTTACGTCTATCATAGTGTACAGTACCAATAACGATAATTTGCTTTTTGAGTAATGCTAAAAACAATTTAAGAGACGAATACCAATTATCGAAATACAAAGCATATCTTTCATATAATATACAATAGATTCTGCTAGTTCCGTTACAACAATTGCAAATTCACTATTAGTAGCATTAATTTTATTTTTGTCCCACATATATTTTGAATTTATGGCAAAAATCGGTATTTCACTTATAATTTTTGTGACAAGTTTATCAATTTTTATGGCAAATCTTGATCACTTTAACGGATTGAATTGAACATACAAAAAGAATCCTCTAAATTTCAGTAAAGTTTCACCAACTGATATATTCTCGACTAACGTGTAAATTTTTTTTCAACTTTTCATTCCACATAATGATTATAGGCATAATTTTCCTTAATCGGTCTATATTATCTACTGTAATATTACTTGCAAAATGCGAATACTGTGGAGTTTGGAGAAACTTCGTGTATGGCATAACTGCTCCGAATATCGCCGTTTCTATTACAATTTTTTTTCTCTAGATTTCTAACTTGGACCGTAAAATTGAGTATAGAAAACTTTCATTTCATTGGTAATTATTTGTTTTACATAACGATTTATTTCGAGAACAAGTATCCCAAACACATATCCCAAAACACATCATCAAATATTGTACAAAACACGTCTAATTTACTGGGGTTCTTTGCTAATTAGTGTAAAATGGTTGCTTGTATACCAAAAATTTCTATATATTGTCAAATATTTCGTTCATTATCTATTTCTCTCTAAATCCATGGCACGGACAGTTAGCGGCTTGTGTTTTTCTGTTCCTCATCATTAATAACCAGTGATTTTGTTCGTTTTAAATTTTCTTTTTTCAAACATTCTAAAAGAAATTTTTATAAATGAAACCTAAAAATTAAAGAAAAAAAAAAAATGTACGAAACCTGACGGCGGCCGGGATATAAGTCTGACCGAGACCTACCCCAATTACTTGATTAAACCGAACCTACCTTATTATTAGTCAGTAAATTAAGCAATAGATTTGAGTTAGGTTAGACTGTGTTGTCGTCACCAAAGTACGATATCACACCAGCTTAGTTAAGATGTGAAAAAATTTAGATTGACATATTATTGAAATTAATTAAATTTAATCTTTCTGTCTACCAGTTATATACGCTCGCCTGCCAGTCCTGTTTCTGCCGCTCGCCAGGGTTTGTTTATAAAAAGAAACGACAAGCGATCCTTTGAAACAGATTCACGGCACACGTACAGGCGGAATCAATGTGGTAGTGTGAACAATTTTTGCAAATATCTCTGAAATTAAGGCCAAGCAGCAATTATTGTTCAGATAAAAGTTGTTCCGAATCTCGTCCTCTATAACATGTTCAAAAATCATAGAAATCGACTCACGCATTCTGTAGTTTTTAACAATTTTATGTTTTCTGTCAAAAAACTAGTAAAATCACATAACTTTTTCAAGCTTCCCCGATCTATATTTCTTATTGAGGCACAAATACAGCCTTTTGTGAAAAAAACGGGAAAAAAGACGCGTTTAGGGCAAAGTCACTAAACTGCATATTTACCGAAAAATGAAAAACGAAAAAACTTTTCTGCTTTTTACTACTATTTTTTCGCGTGAATATTCGACTCTGAATCATATTACGCTACCCAGTGGCCAAACATCATGTCACGCTATTAATCCCGTCATTGGATGCTCTAGTAGTGCGGATAAAACTTAACATTTAACATATGGTTCCTTCGCACATTTAAAGCCCGAAATATTGTATATAATACTATATATTTCGGAAACTAAGGCCAGCTGCCGGTTATTATGATAGTTACTATGACAGAAAAAAATTACAAAGCGGTGTTGAAATGGTAGCAAAGCGTACCTCTCATACTGCAAAATTGTAAAAGAATAAGATTTTCGATCTGCTTCTTATTAACGGTCCTTAAATGTTCAAAGGTATAAAGAATTCTTCATTGAAAAATTGTTTATATTAGAATATTAAAAGATGTTCCATGTTAACATTCAATTATAATGTAGTATCGACGCAACGAATGCTGAGTTCATTATGCCTGAATAAGACGAAATGTATTAAATAACGCGATTGCGAATAGACGTGTAAGGCTACCACCTCGACAGATAGATTTCTTACCATTAAATTACTTTTTGCAAGGTGCTTCAAATGGCGTCTATATCAAACGTCTATAACAAAATCTTTGCAACAATGGATGATATGAAACAAAGAATCCGGAATGCATGGTTACACAATGAATCACGAAAATACCACAAAAAGTTCAGTTGAAACATTCACTTGATGTCTATAAAAATATATCCATGTAGGCGTTCATCAGCACATTGACAAGTTACAATACAATAAGGTGAGTTTCATATTCCCCAAAAATTAACACGTATTTCATTTTCAAGGGCCTCTCAAGGCCATGGAATTATAGGTAATTGAACTCGTCTTAATATCGACTACAACACTGATATTAAGGAGCCAGGACAGTATGACGCGGTCAAAAATTAGCGACATTTAAACAAAAAAGTAATGGCTTCATTAATACAAGCTTTTGTGATCTGTTTAAACATATATTATAAACCATGTAAAACAATATTAAATTTAAAAAAAAGAAAACTCCCTTATTTAGCTTTGTAACATCATCATTCTGAAGTAATTTTTTTTCAATATAGCCTTTCGATGTGCAGGATTCCAGACAAACGGGTTTAATAACATAAAAAGATCAAAAAGAACTTGAAACTAAGCATTGACGTTAGAACATTTCAATTTATTTGAAAATTAACAAAATGGCAGCTATGTATAACTGATCTATCGAATTTTTACAAAAAATTTCGTGGTTTTTTGTTAATAAGCTTTAAAATTGTTAACAATATTAAGAAAATCGAACGTCAATGCCTAATAAATATTATAATAAAGATGCATCCAACATTTTATAATAATTATTCGATTAGATCTCGAGATATCTTGCACACCGTGTTTTAGAAACATAGTTTCGAGAAAAACGCGTTTAAACGCGTTTCGGAATGTAATTTTTCATACGTATCCTTAATTTTTCGCTAATCTGTCATTGCTATTTCATACATTTGCTTCGACTTTAGTTTATTACACGACTGATCTACGGATGATTCGACCTTTTTTAGAGTTTCTAAATAATCGTCTAGTAGGTGTTTTAACCACTTTTTCGTCGAATGTGACACATAGTGCACAACAGCGTTTGTTCTCATGATTAAATTCATAGTGCAGTAAAAGAGAGGGAATAGAGGAAGAAGTTTTCTTCGAATTAAAGGCCAGGGCACGAACTCGCTTAAATGCAAAAAATAACAACCCACCAACATCGGAAATTATATCGTCGGAGGCCTCATGATCAAAGGTCAACGCAAAATTATCGAAGCTAAACCTGCCAGAATTTAACGGTTCTTACGAAAAATGGCTTTCGTTTAAGGACGCGTTCACTTCACTGATACATAACGAAACATCGCTGGACGCAATTCAGAAACTTCAATACCTACGTTCCTGCTTAACAGGGAAAGCAGAGGAAGCAATTGCGTCATTCGAGATGATTGCAGAAAACTACGAAGAAGCGTGGTCATTATCGACCGAGTTATACAATAACCCGCGAGTAATAATCCTGCGACATTTGTCGATACTGTTTTCTCTGACACCCATGCAAAGGGGTTCGCCTGAGAGTCTTCGGAAATTAATAAATGATACGCAACATCTGCAATCTCTAAAATCATTAGGGCGACCCACGGAGCATTGGGATGCAATTATTGTGTATTTACTTATAGAAAGTCTCGACAAGGATACGCGTAGGGAATGGGAGCACTCGCTATCAAATACGACCATGCCGACATCAAAATGTATGATATCATTTCTCACGAGAATAAGCCAAGCTGCAGGGCACAATGTGAGCGATAACAAATCTAGTAATCTTAATTGCAAAAAACCTCGCAATCTCCGCACCTCGCAGGCATTAGTGACAAATTACCAAGTATTATGTCATATATGTGGAAAAACTCACTATACTTAACGGTATGAGAAACTATTAACTTTAACACCGTCGGATCGCCTTACCACGGTGAAAAAGGCAAAATTGTGTATAAACTGCCTGCGGCCAAACCACACCACCTATCAGTGTACTTGAAGCAAGTGTCGCAAATACAACAAAAAACACCATACACTTCTACATTTGGACGCTAAACCTGCACCGTTTGCCACCTCGGATAATAATACAACTCAAGATGCGCAATTTATAGCACGGCCCTCTACATCAACAGCGGCGATGACAACACGGACTTCGGAGATACCTTCAGGAGTCCTATTATCAACGGCCCAGGTTTATATTATCTTAGACAAAGACATAAACACATATAACAGACATAAATGCAGAGCATTACTCGATTCCGCAACCCAGTCTCGCTTTATTACGAATAGATTGGCTGAACTTCTGCAATTGCGTAAGAGGGAAATACGCACGCCTGTTAGCGATTTAAATAATATAACGGCGAACACCAAATACGCCATTACAGCTACTCTCCAATCTAGGGATAAGAGATTTAAATCTACTAACTCAAGTTTAAATCTACTAACAATACTACAAATAACGGATCTCTTACCGTCAAGCCAGGTCAATAGGGACAAAATAGAAATTCCATTCCTTAATGTGCGTGGGACAAATTAAATCAATAGCGAAGGGCTCAAGATCAAAGTCCACACCCCTGGTGCTCCAGAAAACCACCCGTTTAGGCTGGATCATCTCGGATGAAATGCAACAACGCGATGCATCATCCAGGTCATCACGCTGTCATTTAAGCGTGAAATCCGAGGACGATTTGGACGCTCAAATGCAGAAATTTTGGCAGATGGAGGAAATCAGGAACGTACCGATTTTCACAAAAGAAAAAAGGCAGTGTGAAAGGCATTTCCTGCATCACACTTGACGAGCAGAATCAGGTAAATATATAGTAAAACTACCGTTCAAGGAAAGGACACCCGGCACTTGGAGATTCTTATAGCACAGCTCTCTTGAA
Source organism: Eufriesea mexicana (assembly GCF_001483705.2). Taxonomy (NCBI): domain Eukaryota; kingdom Metazoa; phylum Arthropoda; class Insecta; order Hymenoptera; family Apidae; genus Eufriesea; species Eufriesea mexicana. Next base: position 160,808 of record NW_016921263.1, read on the forward strand.
ACCAAATTAAATAGAAATCCTGCATTAAAGGAACAATGTAACTGTTTTTTAGACGAATATATACGGTTTGCATATATGTCAGAGATAACGGAAATAGATCCTTAAGAAAAGGATTACTTTTTACCGCATCATGCTGTAATAAAGGATTGTAGCACTACTGCGAAGCTTAAAGTAGTATTCGACGGGTCAACTAAAACTACAACTGGGGTATCGCTTAACGATATATTAATACTAAACGTACCAAGCGGGGTCAAATGGCCCCTTTTCAAACTTATTTTAAAATTGTACATTCATTGTCATTATTCCTTTTGCTCATTTAACTTTTTGGAAATTTTTATATCATCTGATTATTTAATTTCTCGCTTTTCGTTTTTCTCGTAGCTTATTTCTTTATAGGTAAAAATTCTTCATCTACCTTACGTACCATGAGGCGTCATTTCACCCCATACGAAGTTTACATATTTTTCGGCAGTTCTCCGACTGGGACCTTAGTCCTAAGCCCAAATATGCTTCTCAAGTGAAAGTTTCACTCCCTCTCATTAGTTCTGCATAGCAAAACGAAATAGAAATGTAGTCGTATATTGAGAGTCAGAGAGTGAAGATCGGAGCTATAAAACCATCTAAAAAACTTATAAGAAATCAAGTTCAACAAGGGGGATAATACACTAGTAACCCTGAATATGTCCGCGCGGTCAGTGAGACAGTTATTGGAAAAAATTAGAATAATAAGTGAAGCGAATTCAGGCGGGGAAGATGCTGCATCGGAAGATGAGCAAAGTGATAGTCAAAGCGATTTTACGGGCAATGAGGAAAGTCAACATGAATATGTGTTTGATGATGACGAGAATGTTTCGAGTGTTCGTAGAGGACAAAGGCACCAAAGAGTTTTATCAGATTCTGAAAGTGATAATGAACAGAGTGTTGAAGAAAGTGTAAGGGCTCGTGATGGAACTGTTTGGTATCGAATGAAACAAGGACCGACAATTGGGAGACCATCATTTACCTTCAAAGAAGTGTCAGGTGCAACGGCATACGCCAAATAAAGTATTATGTCGGATAAAGCCAAATCAGCATTTTCGGTGATAATAGGTCAAACCGTTCCTGAGAGGGTAAAAAAATGTACAGAAGCAGAAGCCTTTCGAGTTTTGGGGACTGAATGGGATCTGCCTATTCCAAAATTATATGCCTTCATCGGAGTTTTATATGCACGTGGCGCTTATCAAGCAAAAAATTTATCCATTTCACACCCGTGGAATTCGAAATGAGGACCTCCCTTCTTTTCGAATGCTATGAGCAGAAACACTTTCTTAGAAATTTGGAGATTTCTGCGATTCGACAACAGAAGGCAACGAATCCAACGTTTGAGTGTGGGCAAATTCGCTGTAATTTCAGACGTATGGAACAAATTCATTGAAAACGGCCAAAATTGTTACAAGCCAGGCGCGAATCTAAGCATTGACGAGCAACTCT
>NW_016921263.1:162647-188496 GCF_001483705.2 Eufriesea mexicana
GAAACAAAATGCACTTATTATATTTAAAACTAAATTTGGAGTCGATATGGTTGACCAAATGCCGTGAAAATATAGCGTCAAATCCAAATGCAGTAGATGTACAGATGGCCTGTACAACTATTTTTTAACATCTTGCATTTCGCTGGAATTAATGCATGGATACTGCATGGATCAGAAAACAACTGGGTTGAAAATATCAAGGCAACATTTTCTGTTGCAATTAACAGATGAGCTCATGGCAGAATACCACAACTTTCAGGAAGAGGAAAAGGAAAATCAACAAGAATCAATCAGCTCCATTGTGCAATCCAACCAGCAAAATTGTGCAATTTGTAAAAGATTTGTCTGTGGGAAATGCACGAAGCAGACACCAATCACCTGTAAAAAAAAATGTATTTAACCGATTATTTTGTTTACAGAAATAAAAATATGTGTTTGATTATTTTATTAGAAATGAGAAATTACGTGGAAAATTATTTCCTTTAATAAATTAGAAATTTCTTTCAGAAAATCAACGTTTATTTGATAAGAGGTGAAATGACCCCTCGTGGTAAGAATAGCTAGGTGCAAAATACCGGTACGTTTAGTGTTAATGGCTGGACCAACGATCTAAGAGGACCTATTCTCTATTGTAACGTGTTTCCGTACCCATAATTATGTTCTTTCTGCGGACAACATAGAAAAGATGTTTCTTCAGGTAATAGTACATCCTGAAAATCGTAAGTATTTACGTATCTCATGACGAAGAGAACCTGATGAAACGATCAAGACGTATCAATTGAATACGCTTCCATTTGGATTAACATGCTCGCCGTTCCTGGCAGTACGAAGTTTACAACAATTAGCCGAAGATGAGATAGACAATTATCCAAAGGCAGCGGCAATACTTTTAAGGGATTTTTATATTGACAATTTACAAACAGAAACATTTACAAAGTGCGGAAACCCTAGAAGAATCTTGCGAAATTCGGGATGAACTTATTAAGCTCTTGAGAAAGGGAAGTTTTCATTTGCGGCAGTGGTGCTCGAACAACAAACATCTCCTGGATGCTCTTCCTGAGAATGTAACCAATCGCCGATTATATCAAGATGGAAGCGCAGTTATAAAGGCTTTACGGATTCATTGGAACTGCGAGGAAGACACCATTATTTATACACGGAGTGTATAATCCAACAACGGAGTCACAATTATTTATTATTAGGATTGCTCAAAATCCCGAATGGCTCCCCTTGAAACTATCACCATACCCAGACTGGAACTATGCGCAACGGTTTTATTGGTCAACCTGTGCAAAACCGTAAAAAGGATTCTCAAACTTGAATTCGATAAAATAGTTTTTTGGTCCGATTCGACAATAGTTCTTCGCTGTATTAAATCGGCAGCTTAGACATTAAAGACATTTGTCGCAGACCGTGTTGCCGAAATACAGTACATCAGCAAAAGATTGGAAGCACGTATCATCGTTAGATAATCCCGCAGATGCCTTATCAAGAGGTCAACTGGTACCGCACTTCGTAGCCAATGAAGTATGGTTTAATGGACCGACTTGGCTGAACAAAGACGAGTCTCATTTGCCGAAAACGAAGTTCAGAACTCTGTCTGAGATTCCGGAACAACGAAAGCAAACTGTACTCGATACAACAAACGGCCGCAATAATCTTTTAATAAGATACTCATCGCTGATTAAACTTAAACGCGCAATTGCGTATTGTCTACGCTTCAAAAATAATTGTCAAGGGGGCAGAAGAAATATGAAAACGCTTCAACCTTCTGAGATAAGGGTGGCAACGATGTGCATACATAAGATGCTGCAGAACCAAGTTTTTTTCCAGGGAAATCTATAGTTTGCAGCATATGAAGGAACTGCTGCCTGACTCCAAGCTGGAATCGTTAAACCCATTTCTGGATAAGGCGGGGATTCTAGGGGTTGGCGAGAGAATGAAGAACGCAAACATACCATACGCGCAAAGATATCCCGTTCTTTTACCCAGATCGCACCCAATAACTGACTTGATTATCGGATACGAGCATCTTAAAAACTATCGTGCTGGGGAGCAGGGCACCTTGTATGCAGTCATAGAGAACTGTTGGCCAATAGACGGACGTAATCAGACACGCCGTGTTATTCGCAGATGTATCATTTGTACGCGGATGACACTGTCAGAATATAAGTACAAAATGGGTGCGCTCCCCGCGGATAGAGTCACTGAAACTCGCCCCTTTACCAATGTAGGGTTAGATTACTGTGGATCAATGTATATTAGAGAGAAGCGTCACAGGAATCAAAGAAAAATTAAAACATACGTCGCCATTTTTATATGCGTAACCACCAAGGCTGTCTACATAGAGTTGGTAAGTGATCTTACCACAAAGACTTTTATTGCAGCGCTTAAAAGATTTATTGCAAGAAAAGGTAAGTGTCGTACTATCCGACAACTGCAACAATGCCACTAATTTCAAGGGAGCCAGGTACGAATATATTGAGATTATAAACCTATTAAAATCATCTAATTATAGAGAAAGAACAGCCCACCTTCTAGCAGATGAATGACACCCGATATCTCCAAGATCACCGCATTTTGGCGGATTATGGGAAGCTGCTGTCAGATCCTTCAAGCACCATATGAAAAAAGTAGTAGGGGAAACCCTATTTACGTACGAGAATCTGAATGCTTATGTAATTGAGACAGAAGCCATATTGAATTCTCGTCCTCTAACTCCAATATCAACAGATCTCAACGACACTTTTTAATTGGAGACTCCTTGTGAAGTTTGCCCGAAATTGACTTAACAACATCATCTAATCAGTTATCATCCTGGCAACACATACAGAAACTCAAGCAGCACTTTTGGGCTAGGTGGTATAAGGAATACTTAAATCAGCGGATAGTACGGCATAAGTGGCACATATCAGGAACCAAAATTGAAAAGGACACCATTGTGATATTAAAGGAGAATAATCAACCACCACTGCATTAGTCATTAGGATGTGTCATAGAGCTCCACCAAGGGGGCGACGGAGTTGTCCGAGTAGTAACGGTTAAAAACCGCTACCGGCTTATACAAGAGGTGTGTGAAGAAGCTAGCCCCTTTACCCGGAAGAAGAACCACCTGATAAACTTTAATAAATATACCCTTTTTTGTGTTCTTCACTGTATAATTTCCACTTACAATATGTAACTAATATCTAAATTTTTGAACAGTGATACCGTTCAAAGGGGGGAAGAACATGTTCCGTCCCGGAGAGCGTTTTCATAGCATAACTCTTACTTTAATTTCCGATAATTCTAAAGACTTATTTTGTATTACGACTGTTACGCCGAGGGTTAAACGTGTCTCGCCGCCCTCTCAACAGATTAAGTCATATATCTAAATGCAAAAGTTCAGAAAATTTACAAGTACCACACCCGACAGATTGGACCCACGTGCGACAGACCCACCAACGCGACGGACGGACACCACTTGTAAATCACGTCACTGACCATCGAAAATCGGCTCCTTGACAGTTCCCTACTTCTCAGCCAAAGGTCCTTCCGTCACACCCTCTGTCCAATCAAAAATCTTTACTTTTCCACCACTAATATTTATCTTAACCAATCAGAACCAAACTGAAGAAAACACCGGACAGGACATGACGAGACACAAGACAGACTAAAATTGGGAAGTCAATTGGTCTTCGACACCAATCACTGAAACATCGTACATATACTTATAAACGCGTGTTCGAAACGGTACTCCGATAAACGTCTCTACTATAACTATTGTATACTTTTACTGTAAATAAACACTCTATTTTAACATCACACTCGGAATCCTTAATATTACAAAACTAATCACGTAATATTAATTTGCCGCGTGATAACGTTCTTGGAGATCGAAGAGATTCGATACATAGGACGCTACACAAATAATATTGGTTTTCAGTATAAATGAAAATCGTTTTTTATGTCAATTTTCTCGTGCACGGTATAACACATTTTTACACTTGAGTTTTAACCGACACAAGGATACTAAAGAAGAAATAACATATTCGTTTGAAAACGATTGAAACGAATCAAAGAATTGATTTATACAAGAAAAAATAGTTGCATTTAAGAAAGATGCAAATGCATTAATACATAAGAATGCACAAAAGTGATTCAGAAATATAGAACATGCAATACTGTTCACTTCTGCACTCTAACATTTTTTCTATCCCCAAATTTAGTTTTAAAGGTTTTAGAAACACTTCCATCCAGTTGCGTGAAACAGTCCCTATATACACCAGACTAGTGGCGATCTTTTATAGACACAACGCATTCACAATATACACGTACATTCAAAATTCAATGTAGTTGTACCAACAATTTTTTCAAATATTTCGGAAACTAAAACCAAACGACAATTACTATACAAATAAAAATTGTTCAAAAATTCGTCCGCTATAATAAATTCAAAATCATCGAAATCGATCCACACATTCTATAGTTTTTCCAAGTTTTATACCTTTTGTAAAAAAATAGTAAAAACACCTTAGTTTTTTAATTTCCTTCGGACTATGTTTCTTATTTATACCAAAATATAGCATTTTTTGACAAATTTTTGTGTCAAACTTATCAATGGTCTCAACTATTACCTTTAATATATACTTAAAACTTATATTACATTTTAAAGGTGAAAATTTATCGAATAATAATGATCATAATGAATTTACCTCAAATGTCATAAAAGCTTTATAAAATTCTTCGGCCCTACACTGAAATTTCTGCTGTTGCTTAATTGTCGTCGTTGAAATCTTACAGCCTAATTCCTTTTTATTATTTGATGATAATATAGTAGAGCTCATTTGCATCTGTAACAATTAATTATAGATTAATTAACTGTATAATTTGAAAAACATAATATCTAACTAAAAAAAATGGATTAAAATATTTAAAAATTCTCGAATTACATTCAATATAACAAGTATGACACAACACAAATCATTTTTCCATACTTACTTTTGCATTGAATCCGGAAGTGATATTTGAAATATTTTCTTTTACGCTATCTTTCTTAGGTAAAATCATTCCAACTGTAAATTCTAATAAAAAGTAAAAAATTGTATTAGTGAGAATAAAAGAAAATACAAAAGTTATGTAATAATAATACATAATTCAAAGTAATCATCAAAATGGCAATTTAATAAAAGTACAGCTGTATTTAAATAATTATTATAAATGCTTACAATTTGTAAATAGAATTAACAAATTTTATATTTTTAATAAACTAAGTATTTTTATTAATTCAGAAAATATATTACACCAAGCATTTAATAACCATTTACGCAACTAATATAATTATACAAATTTTACATTTCTGTATAAATATATAGCTCTCTATATAATTTGACATGATGCAAGAGTTTCATATAACATTTATCAATGGATAATGAAGAAATACATTCTTTTTTTTTCTTATAGTTTACATTGAACGAACTTAAATTTTTATAATATCAAAGGAAATGTATATCATGTATAAACTATTAAAGGATATTATTCATAGTTTTAATTTACCTTCTTTTAAGGAAGAAACATATTTTTTCAATTTATCTCTAATAAATTCCTTTCCTTTTGTATGTAGGAAATGTTTTACTGCTTCACCTTCATCTGTGCTATCTTCCAAAGTAATTTCAATCTGTTGAAAAGAATGTTTTTTTTTTTTTTGTTACACTGAACATCTTTAGAAATATTTTATTAAAAATGAAATTTAAATAATATCAAAATATATTTTATAAATTTATTACATTAATATTAAGTTATAACAAGTACAAACTTTTTTTTTTATTACTTAATTAGTTAAGTGTCATGTGGAAAACTATAAAATATTGTTGGAAAATAATACAAGTATATAAGTAATATGCAACATATATCAGCTGTTTATTATGCAAATGAAACACACATTGACAATACAATATATATGTTAATGATACAAATAGGTCAAGAAGGAATCCAAAAACAGAGAAAAAGGAAAAGAGCAACACAAGTTATGTTTAATAAACATTACATAGCTTACAATAAGTAAGCATTAAAAATATCTACTAATAAAGAAACACAACTTAACTTAAACCACATATGCTAATATTTCATGGTAATATCTAAGCAAGAAATTAAAAAATAAAATATCACTCCTTGATACTCAATTAATTAAGCTTTCCTTTTTGTAGAAATAAAAATATACTTTTTGCTATAGTTAATCTGTATTACAATTAGTATCTATGAGATGATATTTGGGAATCTAAAGTTATATATAACTATATTCTATGGATGTATTTTAAATACTTACGTCTACTTCAGAAATATTGTTTTCCTCAGAGAGGTTTGGAATGTTTATTTTACCCTCAATCTTCTTATCAGATTTTTTATTGGACATCCATTTCAAAACAATATTCCATTCGTAAAAGAAAATTAATTTACCTTTTCGATTATTTGCCATTGCCTCACCTTCACATTTCTCTACTTCTGCTACTGTACAAGAAACTAAAAATAATAATTTCATTACATAATATATACAGTATGATTTTTTAAAAATGTGTAATTCTTAAGGTATTCATCAAGTGAATAAAAAAGGTTTGAATAAACATGGGCCAAGAAATTGATATTTTCAAAGTTATAAACAATTATGCATAGAAATACTACATTATAGATGCTCGCCTTCTAATTTCATATATGCTTAACATCTTCAAATCAGAAAATTTAAAATGTTATTTTCAAATCCATGTATGTATGTATTATGAGATTTTTTATTCATTTGGCAAATACCATCGAAGACATCTAAAATCTGAAAGTTTTTTTTTATTACCCTGCATGTTTAATATTAAATGTATATAACTATTTAATAATTTTATTTTATTTTATTACTTTCATTCTCGGCATTTTTAATTTATTACTATTACTATTTATTATACTATATATTATATTAAAAATGATAATTATACACAAATATATATATACACAAGAGATAGATGAAATGTTAATATAACTATAGACTTGAAATTTTAATTCCTTTAATAGTTTTCTATAGTTATATATTTCATTTTGTTCACTTAATTTTTTTTTAAACTTAGAAACATTTATAAATTCAATTAGGATTAAATGTATTTATTAATAATATTGCTATTATATATTTTTATTATTACTTAATCAGCAAAGAAGAAAGATACGAACCATCATCTCCTTCCATTTTCATATTGGTAAATAGTTCCTTTATTTTCTCTTGGGACCAAGAACAAGCATTTTTCTCCGTCCTTAAAAAATATTATTATAAGTCTTATTTGATAAATATTATTAACTGTAATAATATATTCCACATAATTTTTGTTTTACAAAGTAAAGAATAAATTAATGTAGTTTCCAAGTTTGGACACATTTATTGAAATTATAATACAAAAATATGATATATATTTCTATATAATTGAAATTATATATGTTTATATGTAAATATCAAATTGTGATTAATTCAGCAAGAAACTGAGCAAATTATAAAATGTAGTCAAATATGACATAAATAAATCAAATAAAAATTTCTCCTGATATTTTTATATTAAAAATCGTTTATATACATATATTATAGAATTCTATTACAGAACTTTATGACTAATAAAATATTAAGATGTGCATAGTCATATTTTTCTATCTACACAAATAAATAATAAAAGTATTATTTCCAAAAGCACATACTATAAGTTTAAAAAATAGAAATTTTAAATATACTTTAAGACTAGAATTATTTATAACCTTCAAGCAGATAATATTCAAATAAAAATTCTAAATTTATTTACTGAAACCTCTGCTATAATGAAAATTAACCAATAATGTTCACTAATTCACTAACCTCACTAAAATTATAATAACTATAATCCAGAGAACCTACAACACCAGAAGCTTTTCCCAGGAAACTAATGAATATAAATGCTTTTCCATAGTTCTGGAATATTGTCTATTAATAAACATGAATCAAACAAATGAATCAAAAACAGATATTAAGCCAATATCGCACACATATTCAAAGACATTTTGTTCACTATAATTTTTCGTTAATTTTTAATATTAAATATCATTAATAGATTATGAATTTTTATGCAACTACATATTTTTGTTATTGTTTATATTTTGCGTATAAAGCTAATGACTGAATATGTTACATGTTTTCTACATATTTTACATATTTGTCTTTTTTTATCTTTGTAACAATTCATATATCATGATATTTCTATGTTACATGGCATAACTTACATATGATTGTTTTATAATAAAGTTGCTTAGTATAATTTGAATTCACAATCAGTAATACAGCATCCCATCTCTCACTTATAATAAGAAATATAAATAGAAAACAATAATACTGTATATCGATCGGCTATATATAAATTTTAAATGGTACATCTATAGAACAGCCAGAAAATATGCCAGCACAATGCGCAAACAACTTGAAATATGTACCAGTCACATCTTATGACATAAAAAGATTATTTCCCATTTATAAGTTAATTTTTTCTCACAACCTCCATAGTAGAAAACCTTCAGAAAATGATTGTTATATATTGTAACGCAAATTATGATATATGAAACAATAATAAAATCACTAAACCTTGAAAAATATATGAATATATCTTGCAAAATGTTAACATATTTGCAAATTTTCTGTGTATTCCTTACATATTATTTATTAATTTCCTGCATATTTTTTTACATATTGTTTTCATATTTCTTGCACATTTGGAAATGTTTTAGCGGAATAAAAATCTGCAGTCCAGTCATTATGTAAGATTCATATATCAATAAAATAATATTCTGCATGTTATACTACAATTATAAATAATGCAATGACCATCATCAATTTTGACACTTTAACCTACAAAAATGCATTATCCGTATTTCTATTATTAAACGTAACGGAATTAAAATTAATTTCAATTTCAAAAGTATTTTTTACTTGGAAGTTATGTAGAGATCTCTTAATTGATTTATAGATCGATGCTGCATTTCTTTCAATGCTGTTAAAAATATCACATTTTTAAAATATGACTTTGGTAACAAAAAATTGGAATAATCCAAATTCTTTATTAAATAATATAATACTGGAAATTATAAAATTCAATACATCATTCAAATAAGAGTTACAAAGAAAAAAATATAACAAAAAATTAATTTCTTATTGAAATAATTAATCAAGAATATGAAAAACTTTTTATAAAATGCAAAGAAATATTTTCATATACAGTTCATATTTTAAAAATGTAAGTAATATTTTTAAAAAAGAAGTTAAAAACAAGTTTAAAAGAATAAAAGATTATATTTGGAAAATTAAAAGATATACTATTGGGTTAGCAAGAAAGTAATTTTGGTTTGCATCAGTAAATAATGTTATGCTTGTTTAGTTATTCTTTTGTCAATGTTAGAATTTTTTTCTTTTGAGATGTAGTAGTTGATACCTTTACGTTGCTATTTCGTGAAATTCCGTGTAATTTCTTTTATAACTGTCAGTTCACGGTCAGTATTAACATGGAGTGCAAAAATAAGCATTTTCGACACATTTTACTTTTTTATTTTCATAAAGGCAAAAATGTGGCTGAGACTCACAAAGAGACATGAGAAGTTTATGGTGTTGATTGTTTAACAGAACGCACGTGTCAGAATTAGTTTAAAAAATTTCGTTCCGAAGATTTTTCACTGAAAGATACCCACAACGTTCTGGTCGACCTTCTGAGATTTACGCACTTGGTTAAGTTTTTTGCAGATAAGGACCAGAAATTCTATGAGCACGGGATCATGAAGTTACCAGAAAGATGGCAAAAGGTCATTGAATAGAATGGAAGATATTTGACCGATTAAAGTTCATTTACTGTATAGAAAAAATTGAGTTTTATTTCACACTAAAAAACCGAAAGTACTTTCTTGCCAACCCAATACATTGAACTTCAATGTACAACAGTAAAATTATTTTAATTATAAGTAATTTTTATATTACATGAAACATTTAATTTATTATATTAGTGCATAAATAAGCTTATTTACTATATATGGAGAAATTAAAATATATGATCATATTTTTCTATACTATATTTTTTTCTTATTATATGAAACAAAGAAGCTAATCATTTGATGTGTCATAATTCCTTTTTATATTTTTAAAATGATGTAATCTAGATAAAAATAACATTTACCTAAATCATTTTCCTTATATTCTGTATAGTTAACTCTTATATTAAAGAATTATGACAAACAATCAATTTCTTTGGAAGAAACTTAAAAAAAAAAATATGAAATAATTAGTCCCATTAGTATTCACTTATACCTTATTTAATTGAAAATAAAAATAATAATCAAAGTTAATATGCAGTGGGTGTTTTGAGAAAGCAATTTGGTACACTTTATTAGATTTATCCTAGATGATTCTAAAACAAAATGGACTGAAATAGTTATATATATATATTTTATCATACCAATGCCAGTTATTTACATTAGTAGCATCAGGCCTTTCTTCAACAATCCATCTTGGATCTCCTTCGCCCCACTTAGCCATGGCTTAGAAATGAAAAATTCACAATATGGTAGCGTTCAAATATATCAACTGAACTAAATATTTATCTCTAAAACATAAAATGATATCAGTAGTTATCAGCAACACATTTTTATAAAAATTGAAATATTATTACAAATGTAATAATTTTGTTAAAAATTTTAACAAAATAGGAACTTAAACAAATTTAAATTCAGACAAATCACTAAAAATACTCAGGTTCTGAATGTAGCAGGAAAGTTTCCTCAATATAAAAAATATTATAATATTAAGTTATATTTGGGGGGATTAATAAAATTAAAAAATTTAACTATTTTTGGGGTTTAATATGTACTTCCTAACAAATTGTATATTTTAACATATATAACTAAATTCTATAGATTATAATAATCGATTTATGATACTATTTTCAATCATAGTGAAAAATGACACAAAAGAAATGTACAGTTTTAGAAATAAACGATTTAGATTTAAAAACTGACAACTAGTACTACAAAACCTAAATTTCATTATTTGTTCAACTATTTTAATTAAATAAATTATAAATCGAAATTAAAGTCTACTATGAACATTTATATGTAATGAAATAACGAAACGTTAATAGACGAAGTTAACTAAATTTCGATTTTTTTCGCTTTTTAAAATGTAATTATTCAATTTTTGATTATCTTCAAATTGCCAATAAAGTAACATAATTAGAATTAAATTAAAGTGTAGTTACATGAAAAACAACGAAACCGTAAAACAATCGACTTCTACTTGCATAAAAATCGGAGCAATGTAAATATATACGAAGCATAACCTACAATTTATATTCGTTCAACAAACGTTTCCTATAAAGGAAAATATTTTATGTTTTACACAATACTAGTTGTTTCACTTACCAATATTCTCAGAAACTGTTACGACTAGAAAAAGAATTTGTCAATCACTTTCTATTTATTTACAATTCGATTTAATTATAACTTATTTGAATTATTTAATTATAACTTAATACATCGTTTTATAATAAGATAACTATTTCTAGAAAAATCGAAACACGTTAAATGTCAAAAATTTTTTGAACAAATAAATAACGTGAAACTGCAAACGTCCACGCGAAACTCGAAATTTCTAAGGAAACATGTTATAATGGTGGGGATATAGAATCCTTCTAGAAATTTCGTAAACGTATAACAGTAAAATTATTCTAGAGAGGAAACTAAATTTAAAAACATATAGTTACTAGACAACTCCTAGATAAATGATTGAATGATAAAATGATATAATTTATTACTACCTAAAATCTATAAAATGTCAAATAAAAAATTGCAAAGTTCTTCTAGATAGAAAAGGATATTAATTGATTCCGGAAAAGAATGTTTTAAAATTATACAATAAATAAAAAATACTTTAGGTAAAAGAAACGAAAAAAATAAAACCTTTCGTAGTAAAATCGAATTAATTTAAAACAAATAATGAAAGTCTAAATAATATTTGTTTACATATAATTGGAAAAATTTAACTATTTTTGGGGTTTAATATGTACTTCCTAACAAATTGTATATTTTAACATATATAACTAAATTCTATAGATTATAATAATCGATTTATGATACTATTTTCAATCATAGTGAAAAATGACACAAAAGAAATGTACAGTTTTAGAAATAAACGATTTAGATTTAAAAACTGACAACTAGTACTACAAAACCTAAATTTCATTATTTGTTCAACTATTTTAATTAAATAAATTATAAATCGAAATTAAAGTCTACTATGAACATTTATATGTAATGAAATAACGAAACGTTAATAGACGAAGTTAACTAAATTTCGATTTTTTTCGCTTTTTAAAATGTAATTATTCAATTTTTGATTATCTTCAAATTGCCAATAAAGTAACATAATTAGAATTAAATTAAAGTGTAGTTACATGAAAAACAACGAAACCGTAAAACAATCGACTTCTACTTGCATAAAAATCGGAGCAATGTAAATATATACGAAGCATAACCTACAATTTATATTCGTTCAACAAACGTTTCCTATAAAGGAAAATATTTTATGTTTTACACAATACTAGTTGTTTCACTTACCAATATTCTCAGAAACTGTTACGACTAGAAAAAGAATTTGTCAATCACTTTCTATTTATTTACAATTCGATTTAATTATAACTTATTTGAATTATTTAATTATAACTTAATACATCGTTTTATAATAAGATAACTATTTCTAGAAAAATCGAAACACGTTAAATGTCAAAAATTTTTTGAACAAATAAATAACGTGAAACTGCAAACGTCCACGCGAAACTCGAAATTTCTAAGGAAACATGTTATAATGGTGGGGATATAGAATCCTTCTAGAAATTTCGTAAACGTATAACAGTAAAATTATTCTAGAGAGGAAACTAAATTTAAAAACATATAGTTACTAGACAACTCCTAGATAAATGATTGAATGATAAAATGATATAATTTATTACTACCTAAAATCTATAAAATGTCAAATAAAAAATTGCAAAGTTCTTCTAGATAGAAAAGGATATTAATTGATTCCGGAAAAGAATGTTTTAAAATTATACAATAAATAAAAAATACTTTAGGTAAAAGAAACGAAAAAAATAAAACCTTTCGTAGTAAAATCGAATTAATTTAAAACAAATAATGAAAGTCTAAATAATATTTGTTTACATATAATTGGAAATTCTATGACTTAAATATTGATTGTGTTTGTAATTGATTTTATTTTCAAAATACATAATTTTTAAATAATATTAAAAAATAATTTTTAATATATGTACATATAATGGTTATACAATACATGTAATGATTAGTTTGAAATGCACGTGGTGTCTTATATAATAATTTGGAACATCAAACATTTATAGTATGTTCACTTACATTAAATTTATTTTAACCAATTAACTGCGAAGGTGGGTTTTCAAAATTCTACTCTCTGTGAGGGGTTAAAATCAAGCACTGATGTAATACACTTCAACGCGCCAGAATAGAGATTTTGATTAACGGGTATTGATAGATTTTGCAGTTAACTGGTTCAAAGAACGTTGGAACTAAGTTAAAATCCATAATATAGTGTCAACAAAAATATGGGTTATAACTTCGTATGTAGTGTATAAGTGCTTATCTATAATTTCGTATTTACACATAATAATTATTTAAGTTTGTATAAAAAGGAATATTATCTGTTATAATATGCAGTTATTTGTTAGTTCCTTCTTATAATATTTTTCGTTCACCATATTTTTCATTTTGCTTGTTTAATTCAATGGCTAGAAAGGTAAAAATGTTTCATATTCTTTTCGGTTAAAAATTTTATATAAATATATCAAATTTCAAAATAGAATAATGTTTTTACTTTAGTACATAATGTTTACATTTTTTATATTTTAAGAAATATGTAATTGTTTTCATAAATTTATTAACATTCTTTATGCAGATCAGAAATATGCCCACAATATAGGGAAAAGACTACATCGAATAAAATTCATAGACTATATTTGAATTTTACTCGTTGCAAGATAAGATTGATAGACTAAATTTGCTGATTATGTTGAAAGAGAAGGATATTAAAAATTATATAGAAGAAACTGAGAGAATAGAGAAAGAACACGAGTTAAAAAGAGAAGTATGAAAATTAGACAGTAAAATAAGTGGGAAAAGTAGCAACTATTTATGCTCCCAAAGAATAAATTAAATACTTCCAAAAACAAAATTTAAGGATAGAAGAGAGAAGAGGAGAAGTCGAACAGTTGCAAAAAGAGATTGAAAATTACAAAAAAGTATGTGATAATTTATAGCATTTTATATCTAAATATGTAAATATAGTTTGATAAATATATTTTTTGTTTAAGCATAGAAATATTACTTGAAGCTCCTACAGAAGATGTGGATAAAATGATTTGAAGAACATATAATCTAAATACAATTATTACATACATATGTCATGAGAAGGTAATTAAATTATATAATTCTGTGTATTTTTCTTGCATAGTATATAGATACCATATTTACTGTTATATATTATTCATAGAAAATTTGAAGATATAATAATTTATGAAAGCGGAAAGATGTTCATATGCAATAAAGTTGAAAAGTTAGAAAAAGAGATGCCTTTAATGCAAAAAACGGTTAAATTTAATTAAAAAATAGTGAATATATCAAATATTAACTTCAACGATGACACAAAATAAAATGAAATTGAAAAAATTGTTAATAACATAGAAACTAGGAAAGTAGATATAGATCAAAAAGAAGAGAAGCAATCTGCCATAACAATAATTACAATAACTTATTATTTTTGTAATATGGTAATATTTGAATTATACATATTTAAATTATTTTTAGTATTTGTTCTAAATGATTAATAATTTATTTTTAGGAAAATGAAACAAGTTTTCCATATTTTCCAGTAAAATCAAGAGGAGTATCTTATTTAAAGCAACATGTAACTCAAGTAAACATAATACAATGAAATGAAGTTCTTCGATTCTTAGAAAAAAATCAAGAATTAAACAAGCATGCTGAATAAATGTAAGAAAACACATCGCAACTTTAAAAATGATAACCTTCATTTCTTTTTACGTATACAGATTCTTTATTTAGAAAAATATGGAAGCTGATACAATTGCATTTGATGGTTTTGAAAGACATTCAGAACTTGAACAATACCCTAGTTCTTTTAATACTACAGTAAAAAATATAATTTTTTTGTTTTATACTCTTTATACTCTTTATATTTGAAGAATGTATATAAATAATGTTTATATGTAAATATCAAACTGTGATTAATTCAGCAAGGAACAGAGAAATTGTAAAATGAATTCAAATGTGATATAAGTAAATTAAGAAGAAGAAGATTCTCCTGATATTTTTGTAGTATAAATTTTTTATGTATATTATAAAATTTGATGATGAGTAAAATATTAAGATGTATATTGTTTAGGAATTAATTTAGAGTTAGATTAAAGATTAAAGACCAGGATGGTGATAAAATAGTTTAAATAGCAGAATAGTTAATGTAAAGAGAAAGAAAGTTGTTTTTGATAAAGTAAATTTAATTGCGCATAAAAACAAACGGTTTGGTAATTCTGTAAAATACCTCGGACAAAATACTAATTTAACTACTACAGTAATTCTTATTGCCATTTGGTACACTTCGGCACGTTTGCACCAATTTGATCGATTTTGATACGTTGAAGATTCATGACGTACTGATTACCGTTTTGAGAATTACGATATGAATGAACAGAGTCGCCAACTGTCAAAGACAGCTGAAACAGTCGGCCCTTGCTTAACATGTACATAATTATGTACATGTAATTTTAAGTCCATATACAAGGAACTATACAAGGGCTCGCTTACACACGCGCACACGCGCACACACACACACATCACAGGAGACTTAGTATCATGGTAGATCTGGTTAGAGTAGTTGTTAAAGTTCTGATGGTAGCAACTCTGCATAGTTCATTCTCACTTAGATGCAGTTTGACTACTTTGGCTAATGCTAACCCACTTGATTGTCTCTTCTTAATGAGAAGAACGATGGAATCTTCCACGATGTTGTAGTCTTTCTGATGCCACTTGTGCATCTCTTGAAGTCTCGAAGGATATTATTGCAATCACCTTGCCCAGAAATATTCGAGCATCTTCCTGTTTGGTTGATATCTGAAAAGTCTGAAAGTATTGAGCCGAGTTGAAGGTGATTGTGGAATAGAATTTAAAGCAGAAATAGTTAGAAAGTACCTTGATGTTAATACTTGAATGTTTTCAGGGTCTTCAGAAAAAGGATAGAGCAGTCGAGAGTTTAACATAGTCACAATCTGTGCTAATAGAGTGTAGAATTTTTGAAACGTGATTAGTGAATCATCTCCAATGATTCTCCTGAGATGGAATTTGGCTAATTTAACAGTATGCCTCACTTGCCACCGAAGTGTGGAACACCAGGAGGGTTAAAAATCCCATAACTCACAAGGAGAGTGCAAAGCTTTCAGGTCAGTGATTTGGTTGAAACTTTGCGTATTGATAGATCTGATTCCCCTATTTATGAATACATACCATTATATGGGCAGGAACTCAACAGTTTTTTAGATATTCGTAATTAAAAATTGATTACATAAATAAGTCAAGTATTAATCACGTTAGTCACCAAGGCAAATAGCGACGTGAAGGTAGCGTTTTGGAATTGTACCCTGTTGATTAGGGTTTGATTCCTCGTGAGGACGAAATATTTTTTCGACTTTTTTATTTAAATTAATTCGATTTTATGCATGTCAAATATTAAACAAAAATTACTTTATTTCGTAGAAGACTTTAACTGTATGAAATATACAAAGTAATATACAAAAAAAATACAAAAAGTACAAAAATATACAAAATATAAAAATATAAAATGTAAGAGATATGAAAGTACAGGATATATAAACATACATGTATCTTCTGTAGATACCCCACTCCCAATATTCCGTCTCCAAGGTTGGCTAACAAGGAGAGTGCAAGTTCTTCGAGTCACCGATTTGGTTAAAACTTTGTAGCTTTGTAGATCTCGTTATGCAGTTGAAGAAAATATACCATTATAGCAACTACTCAGTAGTTTTTTAGATATTTATGATTGAAGTTTTATTACTTGCGTAACTGCAGATGTATTCCATTAGTTTTAAAGTAGCGTTGTGGTCCAGTGGCGACGTCCGAAAATTCCTACGCTGCAGGTCGGGGTTCTATTTTCCGTCCATAGTTTGGTACCTTTTTTTCAATCTATTTTTTATTTTGTATTCATTTTTCGCCTACGAATAAAATTTCTTAATAAAAGAAATTTATCGATCGTTTTATTTATTAGTGGTTCCCTCCTTTCCCTTTTTGTTCTGATCAATTGTTTCCGTTAGCCAATTTTTTGTTTCATTTCCTGAAGCTTTGAGCATCTCTTGTAGAAAGCGGGGTGGCCAAAGCTTTTGTAATTAACGCAAAAGGGTTTGTCAACTGTCCTGTCTGTTTACGCGCACTCTCCTGGATTATGCTGGAGATTACATTTTACGCATCTGTATTCTGCAATAGATTGCATTTCAGCGCGATGTGGCCTATCCTTTGGCACCTTTTGCACTGGATTCCATCTTTCCTTAATATCTTTTCCCAATGATTCAGGGAATGGAGTATTACTTTAATTTGTTTTAAGTTATCTATTTTGCTGTCGGGAGGCAGATGAACTATATGAATTGGGGACTTTCTTCCCTTTTGGATTGATATCTGCATTTCAAAATTTCTAACCGCTTGAAATCGGATGTCAGGAATATTTTTCGAGCAGAGCTCGTTCAAAACGATTTCGAGCTCGAATTCGCTGTCTAGGTACTTCAGATGCATCGATATATTTCTCGTACCTTTAGACGAATAGGCGAAGAAATTTACATTTTGTTTTAACCACTTGCGCTATAAAGACGTGTCACGCACGTCGAGATGCTTTTGTTCCAAAGCCGCCAGCGACGTGTATACCACGTTGATAGGCATTTGTCGCAGAAACAAAAACGACGTGTCCGTCACGTCGGCTTGCTGACGCGGTGCGGCGTGAATGTAACGCCTTACCGCATGTTATATTGTAGAGCGCGGCACGGCAACCGAAAGTTAAATTGTAGTGCAAGTGGTTAAAGACTATGAGACAAATAAGACCACACTGTATGATATGGCGAATATGAGAATTGAAAACTTATTTATGCTGTATGGAGAAATACAAGGTAACGAGAAAAAAGAAATATAAATAGATGGAAAAAAGGAAATTGAAACGTATGGTCGAGAAGAGAATAGGACAACACAGAGACACTGGGAGGATTCGTTGTTTCAGCTGCGGATTGGGGAGTCATCCAAGTGCAGAGTACCTTAAGAAGCCCCTCCCAAGGGGCCGAATTCCAAATGCGTTGCCTAATTTCTTTAAAATTACTCGAAACCATAAAAAGGTATTTCCTACAAATATAAAATGTATAATATGAAATTGTAAATAATTCATGACCAATTATATTCTCATTGAACCTCACGCGTTTGGTGGTTATTGCATCTCGTACTTTGGTGCACCACAACCTGTAGCTTTTTGTGCAGCTACTGTAACCGACCATGATACATTCTGTAGAGAAATCATGGGTAAATGTTATAAAGTATTTACTTCTTCCGATGGACTGTACTGGCATGGATTCGCATATATCTGAATGTATTAATTCGCATATCTAGCTGGACTATGTTCCCTTGAACTTCTTGCATAGTATCTTTAACATTTTAACAACGTAGCATGATTCTGTATCAAACTGTGACTTTCGCTTCATCGAAGTCTCTTACTTTGCCTGAATCAGTTATCTTGACAATCCATGTTCAGATTCAATGCATGTGACTCTTTGGATTTGTGCATCTTCACACCTATTTCAACTTGGATCATGTATAGATCATCCTTTCGATAAGCCTCACCTTAGCCTCCTCTTTCGGGTAATACAAATCTTGATTATTGCCTTTCTTTTATTGACGTCCTAAAAGGACTGAAAGAGAGCGACTCGTGACATTGATCGAGGCCGTTGAGACCTCCGACCAACTGGAGGATCTGGCTGTACAAATGGCCAGGTTTTTCTGCGATTTCGTTGCTGGAACGCGAGGGTGACGAGTCCGGATGTGAAGGCTGTCAGCCACAACCGGTTGCGAGGAGTGTACGAGCGTGTTTCAGTCGCAATGGGACCAGCGCCTGAGTGACTGTCCTTCCGACCGTGCAGAAGCGGTGCGTGCACAGCGACTTTATACCATGCGGACCGCAAGCGTGTATTGCGTGAGGTTGTTCGAGGACCGCACTTTCAGACCGTTTGCGCTGTGCGGGATCCCTATAGGAACACTTCGACTATCGCACCCCAATAAGCTCTAAAAATATCTTACAGTACTATTTGCATATGTTATCATATTCTTCATTTTATCACGCTCTTTGTGTCTATGGTGGCCCGTAACAAAAGATTGGTCTATATTATAAATTGGTTATTCTCCCCGTAAACGAAATATGTAATATTAAGGAACTCTTCGATTCTCGAGTCGTTCAGTCGCTTATAAGAATTTTAACAGAAACGATATATTTTCCTTGATTAATAAAGAACAAGTCAAGAATACAATATGCGTTGTCAATCTTTGGTTTTTTGTTCCTATTTTACGTCGCATCGACATCGAGGTTATTAGCGACGATTTAGTGTTGGAACTTCATATTTGTTGGTACATTTTTATTTCTTTAAGAAAGTTTAATGTAGGTCTTACGTGTTCTTCCGACGTTAGGGCTGTGTCGGGCTTAATACCGTGTTTTCGTCTGATTGATTCGGTTTCTTTACAGTCGTATAAGATGGGCTCGGTTGTTAGTAGCGTAGGTTGGTTCTGGCATAGGTTACAGTTTGGAGAGTCAGATTTCATGAAGAGGTATTCGTGTGTAATTTTGGTGTATACACATCTTACAATTAGTCGAGCTAATATTGTTTTTCCTTTTCTGTTAATGTTATGATGCAGCATTTGCTGGTGAAATTGTTGAATTATATTGTGTATTTCATTTCTTTTTGTAGTTGTTAATCTGTCCATATATTGTTCCATTCTTTTTTTATGGTTTTTTTTTTAAATGGTTGATGCGGTCTAGGTATGGTATTGGGGTAAATGGTTCAGTTAGTAGAAGTGAGGAGGCTTCTTTTGTTGCGGTATCGGCTCTTTCGTTGTCTGCGATAGCTTGGTGCGAAGGGGTCCAGATAATGTTTATATCAACGTTGTTATTATTGTATATTTTTTGTGTAGGTCTCTAGTGTGTTCCTTATTATTTTATAGTTTTTGCTATTTGTGAATAATAAGACTTTGATCACATTCATGGAATCCTAGAAGATGGCTAGATTGTGTATGTTGTTAGTGTGGGCATAACTCAGGACTTCAGCTATGGCGTACGCCTCGGCAGTAAAAATTGAAGCTTGTTTGGGGAGGCTTTTTTTAGTCGTATGTTCACTTGAGGTGATTACATACCTTGTCCTTGTATCTGTTTTGGAAGCTTCTGTATATACAGTGACTCACGAAAATATTCGGATACCAGGGTATGTCTGAATTAATCAGATCGTGTTGTGGGGATGTGTAGCTTTTAAGTTGGTATGAATGAGAGGTGATGCGTGGTGACGAGCGAATGTGGATGGATGGTAAAACTGGAAAACAAAAGAAGCGCGAAGAACAAGTGAGTGTGTGTCCGACCGAACGATGGGTGAATGTTCCTTTTCCGCGTGAGAATGTGCGATGAATAATAATCTAAAACTGTTGTGTTGTGAGAATCTTTGTAAAAATTAATATTATTAATAAGTAGTTTAATAAGTGGCATCCTCAAGTTTTCATTATCCACCACACGTATCGCAGATGATAATAAATGGATCGTGTTCAATACTTCTTCTAGTGAGAAGACATTTATTCAATTATATGTAGACATATGTTTTATGTAATAAATTTGTATGAATTTATTATAATAAATTATAAATAAAATGATACCCTATTTTCACGTCACAAAAATATTCGGACACATTGTGCGTTTACGATATTTCTCTTCCCGAGCAGTTAATGTTTTTGCAAGTTACCGATGAATGTTTACAAACATAGCTTTAGCCGACGATGTTACCACAGTATCCTTCAGTATTGAGCTTGAAATACGGTGAAATGGATCGTAAAGGAAAGAATACATCGTTCGATTTACGTCAATTAATCATTTTTCATCGTGGGAAAGGAAAGTCTTACCGCGACATTGGTTCTTTACTTAACGTCAGTAAAAGTACGGTCGCTGACATTGTTAGGAGGTTTGAGGATGAAGATCGTATCGACTTTATTCCTCAAACTGGTCGACCAGCCGCTCTAACTGCGAGAGAAAAAAGAGGAATGGTTGGAAACATTAAAGCAAATCTTCGATTAAGTGCTCCGAAATTGGCGGCAGAACATTACGAAGAGACAGGAACACAAGTTCATCTCGAAAGAATTCGGAGAATTCTTAGGCAACACGGGTACAACGGTCGTGTCTGTAGAAAAAAGCCTTTTATTAATGAGGCCAACAAGGAAAAGCGTGTATTCTTCGCACGAGAGTTTATTTCAAAGGAGGAATCATGGTGGGACAACGTTACATTTGCCGATGAAA
The DNA here is from genome assembly GCF_001483705.2 of Eufriesea mexicana. Classification (NCBI taxonomy): domain Eukaryota; kingdom Metazoa; phylum Arthropoda; class Insecta; order Hymenoptera; family Apidae; genus Eufriesea; species Eufriesea mexicana. The sequence goes on from NW_016921263.1 coordinate 184,333, forward strand.
GCAAATTTAACATCCACAATTAAGATGGAAAAAGAATGGTGTGGCGGAAAGCGAATAAAGAGTTCCACCATTAAAACACGAGAGGTACCGTATAACAGCGGTGGCGGCAGCGTGATGGTTCGGGGCTGTATTTCGTCGAAAGGAGTTGGCAATTTAGTTTTTATTGACACCATCATGGACAAAAACTGTTACTTGCAGCTACTGAAAAGTAATTTATTAAATAGTGCAAAAAAAATGAAAATTTGCAACAATTTTAAGTTTTACCAGGATAACGAGCCCAAACATAAAGCACGCATTGTACAAGAATTCTTGCTTTATCGTTGCTCGAAAGTTTTTCATCCTCCACCACAATCGTCGGATCTCAATCCGATTGAAAATTTATGAGATAACTTAGATCGCGGAATATGAAAAACACCAATTAACTCAAAAGGAGAATTAGAACAAAGATTGCTGGAAGAGTGGACTGCTATCGGTACGAACTATTTGGAAAAAATCATTTATAATATGCCCAACAGATTGAGGTGCGTATTGAAACAAAAAGGCTATGCGATAAAATATTAGAAAATGCGTTTATGTAAATAAATTGGTGTTACATAATGTTATATATGCCAATTGTCGTATATATGTGTATATATGTAAATCGAACGATGTATTCTTTCCTTTACGATCCATTTCACCGTATTTCAAGCTCAATACTGAAGGATACTGTGGTAACATCGTCGGCTAAAGCTATGTTTGTAAACATTCATCGGTAACTTGCAAAAACATTAACTGCTCGGGAAGAGAAATATCGTAAACGCACAATGTGTCCGAAACAAATATTTTTGTGACATAAAAATGGGGCATCATTATGTTTATAATTTATTATAATAAATCCATACAAATTTATTACATAAAACATATGTCTATGTTTACTTGAATAAAGGTCTTCTCACTAGAAAAAATAGTGAACACAAGCCATTTATTAGTATCTGCGATACGATCTGATTAATTCAGACATACCGTGGTGTCTGAATGGTAGTGATCTACGGTGATGGTAGTGATGGGCATATTTGGTATTGAGTAGTTTTAGAAATTTGTTTTTGTGTACTATTTTGTCTATTCGATATTTCGGAAAGTCAGCTAGTTCTATGATGGTTGGTGGATTTCTGATTGCCTATGGAGCGATTGTTTGCTTGTTTGCGTTCGATTATAGGGCTTATTTCAACTATGGGAGGTTTCAGAATTTTCTGGATTCCAATGTAGAGTGGTGCTGGTAGTTTGGGTTTCCTGTTGTATAATTTGTGAATATATAATTAAACATACGGTTGTTTCGAGAAGAGAATATTTTTAGCGCGTATTTTAGACTTAGGTATTTTCTTCTCTGTTGTAGAACCATTTCTTTAACTTCAAATAGGATACTACTAGTGGGGCAGGTTCGATAAACACCCGTAACGATTTTCAATGCAGTTTGTATTCAGTCTATTTTTTTTAATAGGTAGGGTTTGGCAGAACTGTATGTGGTTGAGCCATAATCAATTTTCGACCGTATATTATTGACCTGTAGGTATTTAATAGGAATTCTTGGTCTGGTCCTCAGTTGTTGTTTCCAAGCATTTTCATGATGTTCAATCTTTTCATGCGGGTTTCCTTTAAGAGTTTTATATGGTAGGACAAAGTTAATTTAGTGTCAAAGGTGAGTCCTAGGACTTTAATGGTGTCAACGAATTTCAGTTCGGTTTTTTCTATGAAAAGTTTTGGGTGGATTGGATGGTTCCTTCTTCTCGAGAATATGATGCATTGAGTTTTTCTTGGTAAGAATGTTAACCTTGTCTTGTTAGACCACTCTTCTAAATGTGTGATCGTCTCTTGGAGGTGTTCAGTAATGGCGAATAAGGTTTCTTCTGTTACATGTTAGGGTGAGGTGATCGGCAAAGAGATGGGCTTCTACAGGTGTTTTGAGGTTGTTTGTGATGTTGCTGATATCAAGAATAGCGTAACACTCATGACTGATCCTTGTGGTAATCCGTTTTAAATTTTGGTTGGTGTGGATAGAGGTTGATTATGAAGGCTAGCATATTACCATTAATATTTAGGTTGAGGAGAGTTTTAATAATTATTGGTTTCCATATCATGTTCTAGGCTTTTTCGATGTCTAAGCATACTGCAATGAGGTGTTCTCCTTTTTGAAAGGAGTCGCAGATACGGGATTCATTATTGGTTAACACGTCTATGGTTGAGCGGTATTCTCGAAATCCATATTGGATTGGGTTTAGTATGTTGTTCGTTTCTAAGATCCAATGGAGTCTTCTAAGAACCAACAGAGTCTTTTACTAACTATTTTCTCTATTAATTTGCGTATGATATTGGCTAGAGAGATTGGGTGATAGCTTTCTGGTTTTCGTTTGTCTTTGTTAAGTTTGGGTATGGGTATAGTAATAATACATACAGTCTATCGCTAATCATTTGGGAAGGCTTTGCAGGTCCAAATACAGTTATATGTCTTGAGGAGGTACGTTATTCTAGGTGGTGGTAAGAGTTTTAACAATGTATTGGGAATGTGGTCAGGTCCGGGTGCAAAGTTTTTGGTTGTTGAAAAATTGTCGTGGGTTAATTCGTTCATAGAAATCGGAGAATTAAGTATGGTGTTGAAGTTGTTCGAATCCAGGGTGCTTAGTGTGTTTTTCTAGGTAGTCTTCTTCGGAGGGTTTGTTGCTGAAGAAAGATGGTTTGTAGTTTGTTGCGACGGCAATAATACACGGGAGACGTGCCTTACCGTCCTTCTGGATGATTAAGAAATTATAAATCAAGAAAAGGACTATGGACAGCAGTACTTGGGACCAGACCCAACAGGTGGGACGCACGTGCGACTGACCCGCCAAAACGCCAAACAGACATACACATAAATCTTAAAACTAAACAATACCAAGGGAAAACTTCCCTCACAGTTTCCCTCTCCTAAACCAAAGTCCTTCCGAAACTTCTTGTCCAATCAAAAACTCTATTTTTGACGACACATCAGACGGTTTTTAGAAGTCAAAGACGACACTTCAGACGGTTTTCGGTAGTCAGACAGAACACATCAAGACGGTAGTTGGGAGACAAAACGAAAAGTCAGAAACGAAAACGAGAAGACGGAAAGCATGAAACGTAAAACGATACAAGACGGAGACGACGCAACACACACACACACACACACACACATCATACAACTCATCAAATCGTGTAAAATGTACATACAAATTCAAACTGTGCCTTATTACACACCCTAAATGCTCAGTATCCCGTAAGGATTCGGCATACTGAGAAGAATACAGAAAACAGAAATTACAAGGCTTGATTGATTCGAACTTCTCTGCCAGGATGTTCCCAATATCTTCAGGGAGTTTTGCGATTTTGTTTTCGTAGGTTTCGAGTGAATGGATTTTGTTATATGCGTATTTGCCGCTTATTTGTTTAATTTTTTCCAAATGTCTTTGGTAGGTGTTTGTGAGGTAAGTGAGGATGTATATTTTACTCTTAGTCCTTTAAATTCGATTAAGTTTCTAGTGGTGGGGTGTTTTCTTGCTCGATTAAATGCGTGGTGGCTTTCTTGTAGGGCCATTTGGCATTCTGTGTTCCACAAGGGGACAGTTTTTTTGTGGATTCTTGTGGTTGTGGTGGTCCCGAAGGCTCCGTCTGCTGCAGATTTGATAATATTTATAAATTCTTCAGATACTTTGTTTATCTTGTTTGGGTTTATTTTACCGTAATTTTTTCTACCGAGTGTGTTATAATGGATTGGTACAACACGGCCAGTTGGTCTTTTAAATGTTCCATTTTGGTTGTGGGGGCGGTATTGGAAGAGGAGCGGCTTTGCCATACGAAATTCTAATGGGGAAGTGGTCGCTGTCGTGCAGATTATCCACGACATTCCAATCTGTGAAAATTTTTTTGAAATTTGTTTCTTGCAAACATATAACATCGGGGTTGTATTGGTTTAATATGAGTTGTAGCTGTTCGGTGTAGGAGTAATATCCGTTTATGTTCCATTGAATTATTGTTTCCATCGTTTGTTGTCTTTGTGTTGATGTTTTTGTTTAGTTAATATCTGAGTCGATTTCTGATGACCAGTTTTTACTCGTGTCACCCTCTGTGTCCGCAGTGAGCTTTTTCTGTAGTCTATGTACCCTGTTTTTGATGCTC
>NW_016921263.1:188525-219838 GCF_001483705.2 Eufriesea mexicana
AGCGGGGATGTTGGTGTATTCTTTGGATACTTCACATGAGTGGGGGGGATACAAATGTGTTTTCCAGTAGACTTTTTAATTGGGAATAATTCAGTATGTATTTAGAGCTGGAACTTTCTATAACCTGTTTGGCTGGCTTGAGCATTTCCTCAAATTTTTGAGGGTCGAGTGCTTCTTTGTTTTTCATGGTTGGTAGCGGCTTTTTTGGCGTTTTTGTTAGGCAGTGGCGGGGTGAAGCAGATGTCGTTGAGTCATACAAATGTCGGTTAACTGAATGATTGCGATAGTGTTCTTTTGGTGCCAGTTTTGACCACGTTTGTATTTCGCGATATTATTGTTAAAGGCTCCGTCGGTAAGTCAGACGTTCCAGTTTCGGGAGAGCTGTTATTTGTCAACGCTTCGGTAGCTTGGTTATTAGAATGGATCGTTTGGGAGGTGTTTGCTGTTGGAAATGTTTGATTTGTTTCAGAGTAGAGTGCGCATTGTTTGGCTACGTACCCTTCTTACTTGCATAGGAAACAGTTTAATTTGGCAGGAGTAGTAAAAATTTTGTCCACATCATCTGGATGCACATATACCTGTCTACGGAAACTTAGGACGTGGGAGAATTCCGGATCAGTTATTCCTGCTTTTTGGAATATTATTTTGGAACAGGTTCGAATATTATTTATTTTTAATATTTTTTCGATCGCTTGATTGGGTATAACTGAAGACACATTGATAAGATTATTCGTTCTGCCGCGAGAAGCATAGGCCTAATGTCTATGGTTTTGTTATTGTTTTGTATTCTGTGGTAAGTTGTACCACTGTTTTTTTATCAAGGAACATGCACATTCTGCCGTTGGTAACTCTTGAAATAAATTTTATTGCTTTTGGACCTATTATTTTGCCGATTTTAGTGATGTAATCTTTAATGAATTTGAGATCATATTGATTGAGTCTTTTTTTGTTTGATTCAATTCTAAGACGTTCCTATACTCAGGAGTCTTGACTGCGAAATTGTTGACTGTTTGGGATTCCATTTCGGCTATTGGTATTGGAGACACCAACACCACTAAGAAAATAAAGACTTATTTGGAATATAACAATACTGCAGCTAGCAATACTTACCAGGAATATTTGATATGTATTTATTAAATTATATTATTATATATTTAAGTAACATTCAATTGATGACTTATTGTACTGGAATTAGTTAAATAAATAATAATCAATTTTACTTAGCCGAAAAATCCATGTTACATGTTCCTGTTGGATCAAATGCTTCGCAGTGGCTGGGTTTTAGAAAGTAAGATATCGAGTTTTAATATAACACGTATACTTCATCTAGTACACTTTACTTGCTGGACTCTACTTACACACGGTGCCGACAATATGTTCGAGCTGTTTATAAATACTACACACACACGTAACGTTAGAACAATTAAACACAAGATGTCGTGTTTATGTCTATCGGTAATGCACATTCGACACTTCTAATTGCGACATTCTAATTCTAATCACATCTATACATTCGGTAAATTTAATATGCTTGCTACTAATCAACGGTTTCATTAATATTAATATGTTATTGTATTGCAAATAAGTCTATATTTTCGTTACAAACTTACATACGAACTTTGGAAGGAACGACGCTACCGAGTACGTGCCAGATCTTTTAAGAGTGTCACTCCAAACTGACTACTAACACAAGAATGTTGGGAATTGGGATAATTGGTAATGTTAAAAGAGGATGATGCAGGAAAAGTCGAGTTTGGAGTAAGCGATAAGGCGATAAGGATGAGTAAAGGATGTAAAGAGAAAGTTAGGCGGTCTGGAGTTTATCTAATGTACATAGGTAACACCTAAAGATGATTAAACAGTCGTCTAACATTTTCACCGATCATTCGCTCTGTACTGATATATTGTACTTTTACAATGCCTAATTGTTACAGCTTCTTGTATAAAGTGATTTTGCTCGTCTATATGTTTAATCCGGTTGTATGGCGTTTGCTCATTTGCCCACGTCAACGCAAATTGATTATTATTCTATAATGTTATTTGCATTCTTTCCCTGCCTGTTATTTCAGATATTAAATTTCTCAAGAATTTTGCCTCTTTGTTAGCTTCCGATAACGCTGCGTATTCGGCTTCATTGGTCGAGATCGACACAGTTGATTGTTTTTTAGTTTACCATGTTATTGTACCTCCACTCATGAATAATACGTAACCAGTATATGATTTTCTGTCCTCATTATCGTTTGCGAAATCTGCACCTACAAATCCTGAAATCTCAACATTACATTTTTTATATGTTACACAAAAATCCGTGGTTAATTTCAAATAACGCAAAACACGCTTTGCCGCATTCCAGTCTTGTTCATTGTGTCGTTATTAAATTTACTAAGGTTATTTACGGTGCGAGTAACGTCTAGTCTAGTGCATAATCGCATAATCGGCGATCGTCTGATGCGTTTACTTTCTCTAATTGGGTTCCTACAGCACAAGGTGTATTTGTTGGCTTGCAATCGAACATATTGAATCTGTATAAAATTTGGATTATATAACTTTTTTGGTCTAAATAAATTTTATTGCTCTCTTTCCTGATTCTAATTCCTAATAACGATTTGGCTTCACTTAAATCATTTATCGCAAATTGCGAACTTAATTGTTTTTTTATTCTAAATTTTTCTTTTTTACAATTGCCAATTAATAAGATATCATCAACGTATAAAGGAATAATTACTTTGATACTTCCTTTTAATCGATAATAGACGTAAGACTATAACAGTCGCATAAACGCAGATTATTCAAAGATTAAATTAATCAAAACTGTATGAATTTTATTGTACCATAATAAAATTTTGTTGATTGTCTCAAACCATGGATAGCTTTTTTAATCGACAAGCTTTGTTTTTCTCTATAACAAATCCCTCTGGTTGATTCATGAACACTTGTTCCTCTATGGACTGACACTTGTTTTTCTCCACAACAGATCCCTCAGGTTAATTCTAGAATATTTATTCCTCCTCTATATCATTTAAAAATTCGGATGATATGTACGTCTAGATGGTTTATCGTCATCCGTCATAGTGTTATTGGACTGGTACGTATCCATTTGAGAGTATCTCACGCGAGTTGCTCTCGGGAATACTCTCAAGTTGTATGTCCATTTGAGAGCAACTACGCCAAGTTTCATTCTCAGGTAGACGATGGAAAACTCGCCGAGAGTGACGTCGTGATTCAGTTCGCTTCATCTTCTAGATCGTCACGAACATTTAAGCGGCTATCTTGAATTCCTTATCTCAATAGTTATATTGTTTGTGATTATAGGAATCTATAAGAATCTATAAGAAATTTCAAGAATTCTTAAGACTTAGATCAATTTCAAGGCTATTCTCATTCAATAAATTATTATTTTTAATTTATGGGCATATCCATTTCATTTGATACTTCCTTGATATTTCAATATTTGGAATTTTTTGATAGCTATCGATTTCTATGATTAATTACGACATGACGGTTTTTCAGAATTATTCATTTTATTCCCTTTCCTTCCTTTTCGTAACTTAATTTTTAAATTTAATTTCACTGAAAATAATATATAATTACAAATTGTACATACATCATGCTGAAATTATATCTGAAATTCACTTAAAATTTCATCTATTTTAGAATTTTTTATGGTATTTCCTACTGTGCAATGAAATTTCAACTCGTTATAAAATACAATAATTTCGTTCAAATCAAATTATAAAATGCATTTCTCCTTTTTAGAGTTTAATGTCGCATCATTTTGTAGTTCATAGACGATTTAATGCAAATTTTATAATTAAAACACCTTCTTTCGATTTAATATTGTAGGATGCTGAAAACAGGTTTTGCTTTGTCTTCAGCTTACAGAAATACTGTATATGCGTTCCTTCTTTTATCGATGGCATATTGGATCTGTGCGAACGGTTTGAGACACCGAAAACGGATAGAATAATAAAGAACAGAATAAAACGGACACTAAACTCGGAAAATAATTTTAACGTATGAAAATAATACGAAAATAACGTAACTATAACGTAACTCCAACATCGAACGATTCACGCCTGTGCCAGTCACAATCTATTTTCACGAAGATTCTTCAAGGCTTCTTCACTCAGGATTCTCTCTATGTCGTCGAGGCTTTTGTTTTTATGCCTTTTGCAAAGCTCGATGACGTGCCTTTATCAATCGCTAATTGGCTGGTATGATATGATTAGCGATTTGCTCTCATAAAAATTGCATCACTTTTCGGATTCGCGATTTGCCCCCGTGAAAATCATGCCAACTTGCCGATCCGCGCTTCGCTCCCCGCGACGATTACGGTTTCGTTCACCTGCGTTTCACCTCCCCGTAAAGACTACGCGACTTAGGTTTACTACCAAAAATAGCCTTTCATAACGGTATCAGTTGATGTTCGAGTCGCTTCTAGAATAATACCAAGCCTAGGTCATTCACCGGTTTAGAATTTGTTGTTCGAAAATAACAGATTCGCGATTTCTTTCCCCGAAATAGCATCCTACAATATTCTATTTATTGTAATTTTATACATGACGTTGAAAATAAGATACGTCTTAACGTATCCAATTTACAAAAATTAATCTGTCAAGAGAAATAGATATATCTTTATCCTATGCGTCGAAGAGGTTCCGAGAATGCGTGAAGCGTTTATTTCACACGTTAGATAAGAATTAGGGGACCAGGACGAGCTGCAATCGCATACCCTTTTTCTTCACTCTAGTTTTGACTCTCTGCGCGAACAGACAGAATAATTGAGATATATCTTCCTTAAGAGAGAATAAAGATAATTGTAAAATACAAATAGTTATTTCTTTTTACCCATAATCCCAATAGGTTATGGGCCCGGTTGTACGTTGTTGAATAAGTGAGAAAAGTGAACACTATTTGCAAATTGTGAACGCTGAAAGTGTCATAAATTGAAAACATTGATCAATAGAAAACGTAGAAACGAAACATAATATTGAAGCGTTCGACGGTGAGAGGTACAGCGTGTGGATGTTTCGTATACGTGCTGTACTAACAGAACTGAATCTTATTCACGTCATAAATCAAGATACCCCACTAAATAAAACAGAAGGGTGGCAGAAGGCAGTGCGTACTGCTAAAGGTGTAATTGTGGAATATTTAGCGGATCCCCTGTTAAGTTTTGTGACACCAGAGAAAAGTGCAAAGGAAATTTTTAGAAATCTCGATAGCTTATACGAGCATAAAAGTCTCGCTACTCAACTGGGCTTGCGTAAGAAACTGCTAGGTTTAAAATTGCAGTGCGATACAGCCCTAATGAAATATTTTACAATATTTGACGGATTAATATGTGGGCAACTTTCACCGCTGCCCATTGTCATCCGGCGGGAGAAAGCTCTTCGTTGGAGTTCTAGGAAGGCCTTGCCGAGGCCCAAGGACAACAGGCACAGATGGGGATGCTAGACACGAAGCTAGGACGTCTGGACTGGAGCTCAGCGGAAGAGGCTATGGACACGCGAAGACAAGGCGACGAAGGGGGGACACGCCCTATAAAACAACGAGGGATGTTTTTTGGGACACTATTCTGCTAGCATACGACGAATAAAGAAGCTATCCAGAAGCTGTAGTTTCTCTGAAATCCTTTCCTACAAATAAACGAATTAAAAGCAGCGGTAGCTAAATTAGAAGCAAAGGACATCATATCGCATCTGCTTTTCACACTTCCATCATCGTATGATGGAGTGGTAACTGCGATAGAAACGTTAGCTGAAGACAATATAAGTGTCGAGTTTGTTAAAATAAGGTTGTTGCACCACGAAGTCAAGCTGGCCAAAGAAAATCCCGATACGAGTACTAAGATACTCCATGCAACGAAATATAAAGACTTTTTGGTGAAGCATAGGAATTATAAAGGTCACAAGCATTTTAACCGTTTGAGTGCTAAGCGGCGCGATCGCGCTTCTTCTATTTTGTGTCCAAAAGTGCCAGCGCTCTGAGCTGCGAAGCTGACAATCAGCGCGCTCGGTTGGTGAACGCGGAATATGACAAGCGCTATCGCGCCGCTTGGCAAATATCGATTGGGAAACAATAATGACCCGTGGCACACAAACGGTTAAAATAAATAATAAGTCGCCCTTCGTTACGAAGCCATTCACGTCATTTGCCCAAACTGCTATCAGTGCGGCAGAAAAGGACACATGAAAAATGACTGCTACTAACTTAAGAAAACAAATGAACAAAGAAATGAGAACAGAAGAACACTGCAGACTGTGCAATCTGTACGGCCATCAACTTCGAAGGAAACCACAGGTTTTGTTTTCATGGCTGGAGATTATGAATACAATACTGAAAACGGCAAGATCAAATTCTTGTTGGATTCTGGATCGTCCGACCACCTTATTAGTAGAGAGAACTTAGCGAAAAACTTCAAGGCATTGCAGACTCCTATAAGGATCTCGGTGGCAAAAACTAACACATTCATAATGACAACAAAAAGAGGCATGTTGAATGTGGTCACTAGTATGGGCGTCACTGGAGAACTTCAAGACGTCCTGTATTCACCAAATGTCCCGTACAATTTATTGTCTGTGTCAAAAATGCAAAACATGGGCACAACGTTAATTTTTTATCAGGAGGGAGTAAGAATCCTGAAAGACGGTAAGGTTGTCATGAGAGGTAAGTCTGTAAATAATTTAATTACCATAGAGTTTGAAGTGGAACAGGTAAGAGTGAACTCAATTATTCAAACTGATAATTATTCTAACGATAGTTTTGAATTATGACATAAACGCTTCGGACATATCGAAAAACATAAATTTCTGCAATTAAGAAATAAAGAAATGATTAGCGATGTAGAATTGGTTAACAAAATAGTTGCAAATAATAACTTATACGAAGCTTGTATACAAGGAAAACAAGCCAGACTGCCATTTGATAAGAACAAAAATAAGGATCACGTAAAAAGACCTTTGTTAATAGTTCACTCAGGCGTATGCGGTCCAATCACTCCTTCTACGATAGATAATAAAAATTACTTTGCAACATTAGTCAATGAGTATACTCATTATTGTGTAACGTACATAATGGTACATAAATCTGAGTTTTTTACAGTTTTTAAGGATTATGTTGCAAAGGCTGAAGCTCATTTTAATCTAAAATTGGTGAATTTATACTGTGATAACGGTAGAGAATATTTGTCAAACGAGATGAAAGACTATTGTAGCGGAAGGATAAGGAGATAGGGCTAGTGATCCGGAAGACTTTCTTCGTCAAAGGTTTTTATTTTACTGCCGGTCCTTCGGCTCGAGAAGATTTGACACTCCTCGACCGATCGTCTCACCATGGATGAGTTCAAGCGTTTTAGGCGTGAACAGTCGAAGACGCTGCCTGTCGCCTGACTGTTTACGCCGTCTATTCTAAGATCGCTTACACTATTGTATTGAAAAGGGTATTAGTTATCGTTTGACCGTTCCACGAACCCCATAGCTAAATGGTATAGCAGAGAGAATGGACCGAACGGTCGCAGAACTGGTGCGAGACTAGATAAAGTTTTCTGAGGTGTAATTAATAGAACTCGAACGAGAGGCTTGAAAGAAAATAAAACACTGTTTGAATTGTGGCATGGTAAAAAGCCGCAAGTAAAGTACTTCAGAATTTTTGGTTCTACGGTATATGTAACATAATAAAATCAGTAAATCAAAATTTGACGATAGATCGTGGTAAGGAATTCTGGTAGGATATGAAACAAACGGGTATAAAGTGTGAAATGTGGAAAAGGAAAAGTATGCAGTTATTAGGGATGTAATTTTCGATGAAACTAACTTCTTAAAGTCCAGACCTATAGTAAGGATGAAAGAGATTAACAGTGAAAAATCTCGAAATAAAACTGATGTTTCTGTCGCACAGTGAAAATCAATAGACGAGTCGAGTAAATCTGATAATGATAAATCAGATAGGTTAAATTTGGAATATATTGGTAATAAAACTGATGTTTCTGACGTACAGTCAAAATCAGTGGGCGAATCGAGTAAGTCTGGTAACAATAAAACAGACAAATTAAATTATAGAAACTCGAACAAAAATAATGACAGTTATTCAAATGATAACGCGGAAATGACCGAAGAAAGTAGTTCGTTATCGCGGGACAATATGAATACCGACAGCAAACACAGTAATAAAAGATTACAATTAGAACCTAAGAGGAGTGATGGGATTAAAAAGCGACTAAATATTTCATATGACGAAGAAAGCATGCAAGTAGATTATTTAATGTGTGCACAGTCGATAGTATGTAACACTCCTGCATCGTGTCAGGAGATTCATAGTAGAGATGACAGAAATCAATGGAAATCAGCTATCAAAGATGAAATTGATTCTCTATTGATAAATATAACTTGGACTTTAGTACCGATACCCAAGGATAAGAATATCGTAGATTGTAAATGGGTGTTTACGATTAAAAGTGACGAGATTGGAAACCCATTAAAGTATAAGGCACGTTTGGTTGCAAGGGGTTTTAGCCAAGAATATTTAGCAAATTATAATGAAACCTTTGCTACAGTTGCCAGAATTTCAAGTTTTAGATTTATTATTGCTTTTGCAAATCAGTTCGATTTATTGATCCATCAAATGTATGTTAGAACAGCCTTCTTAAACGGTAGGTTAAAGGAGGAAATTTATATGGAGGTACCTGAGAGAATTTGGAGCAATAAAAATCAAGTCTGCAAATTAAATAAGGCCTTGTATGGATTGAAACAAGCAGCACGATGCTGGTTTGAAGAATTGGAAAAGATTCCTGAGGAAAAAGGTTTTGAAAATTCTCCAGTTGACCGCTGTATTTATATTTTAGACAGAAAAAATATTTCTAAAAATATTTATGTTGTTTTATATGTTGATGATCTAGTTATTGTTACAGCCAGTATCGAAACCATGAATAGTTTCAAACACTATTTAACGAATAGATTTTCAATGGTAGATTTGAAAGAAACACAATTATTTCTTGGATTAAGAATTGAAAGAATTAGAGAGAAAATAACTTTAGATCAAAGTGTATATATTAAAAAGATTTAAAAAAAATTTAATATGGATAGTTGCAATTCGATTAATACTCCTCTAGAAACTAAACTCAATTTCAAAGCTCTAAACTCAAATGAAAAATACAATGCACCCTGTCGAAGTGTTATTAAATGTTTAATGTACATAATGGTATGTACGCGATCTGATTTATGTGTTGCGGTTAATATATTAAGTAGGTATACTAATAAAGGAAATAAGGAGCTATGGAATTGTCTCAAAAGAGTTTTGAGATATTTGCAGGGTTCTATAGACATTAAATTAACATACACTAGAGGTAAATACGATAACATCTTGACAGGCCATGTTGACTCCGATTGGGGAGGTAATGGTACCTCTGATAGAAAAAGTACAACCGGGTACATATTTAAATTATTTGAACAGTGCAGAATCAGTTGGGATACGAAGAAGCAATTGTCCGTGGCAGTTTCATCAACTGAAGCTGAATATATGGCTTTATTTAAAGGAGTGAAGGAGGAGGCATTGTGGCTGAAATCTTTAGCAACCAGCATTAAAATAAATATGTCTGAACCTATTACAATTTACGAAGATAATAATGGTTGTATAAGTATTGCAAATAATTCGACAAATCATAAGAGGTGGAAACATGTCGATATAAAATATCACTTCACAAGAAAACAAGTAGAGAATAAAGTGATAATCTTAAAATATATCCCTACAGATAAACAACTGGCGGATGCAATGACTAAACCACTTCCGGGGCAGAAGTTCGTGGAGATGAGAGTCGCAATGAATATAAAATAATTTTTTTTTTTTTATTTGATCAGTATCATACTATTTTTGCGTAAATGGTCTGGTCAGGTTTTTCTGGGTTTTTCTGATCCTCAGCAACGAATGTGGGGCCATATTGTAATTGCCCAGAAGAAAGAAGGTATATCAAAATTAGTTAATATCAGGTTATTAAGGATCCATAATCCCAATACTTGAAACTCGATATAAGTGTATTATTTATTTTAAAATGAGTATTTAATATATATTTCAGAAAAGGATATCATACAGCAAATATAAAAAAATAAATTATTTGTATTAACTCTAATAAATTCATATTACGATTATCATATTTCATACTATTGATACAGAGTACGTACATTTATTTAATTCATATGGCGTGAAAATTTGAATTAAATATGTACCCAACGCTTAATGTAACGTGTAAAAAATTTATTTTTTCATTGCTGTTGTTCCGTCCGGGAGAGCGTGTTTATAACATAATTTTTATTCTATTGCTTGTACCCTTTAACAGATCTAACGGTTTATATTATATTTTATATTGCGACTTCAAATCCAGAGGATAGACATGCCTCACCGTCGTTCTAGCGGATTAAGTTATAAATGTAAAAGCGAAAGTTTAGCAATTTTTACAAGTATCAGACTCGACAGATGGGACCCATGTGTCATACCTTAAAGCTATTGTGTAATGGCGAGTATAATGGTATATATTCTTGAACTGCATGACGAGATCTACAAATCTACAAAAAGTTTCAATTAAATCGGTGACCCGAAGGACTTGCACTCTCCTTATTAGACCAGGGATACTTACAGGTGGCACAGGAACTTCTATTTAAGAGAGGTCGAGGCTTTATCGAGGACTTGCGAGAAAGTCCTCGAACCTCCTTCAAGTAGGAATCCATTTATTTGCGAAGGTGAGAACTTGGTCGCTACATTAAGACTCTTTTATTACTCTTATATTTTGTATCACTTTTAATCACCTTATTCTATTTGACCTCGATGTATCATATTCTCTTTCTTCATCACGCAATTATGTAGTAATTTCTAAATGCAATATTTGCTATCAATAATGAAAATTTGTATATCTTATATGTATGATTGTATCGGAATATTTATTAGTATTTATTATTATTAATATTAGTACTAGTAGGAATTAATAGCACAAGAAAACATCAGTAACACGAGATTAGGATAACTAGAAGTAGAGCAGCAAGTACAAATAATGGTACGTTAAATTCAAATGCTCCCATTCACACAGATACTATTGGTTATCGATTATCAATGTTACGCCACTGACAATTCTACTATCAATCGCCATAACTTGTAGCAGTTAGCGTGTTACTAATATACCTGCGCTGTTTGGAATTTAAACGATTTATCTCTACTCGCATATCTTTTTTTAGATCAATCTTTGTACTTCATCATCTATAAATATATACTTTTTTTCACAAATATTAGTTTCCGAAACATTTCGATTTACGAATTAAATTGGGACATCCTGTCTATAGCGAGGAGGGAATTTCAAGATTAGGGTAGAATTAAAAGTTATACGATATTTCCAGCACAGTTTGTAATTACGAGTCATAGTGGCGATAATATTGCTCAATGGAAATTCGGTTTAGGCCTGTCGTGCCAGCATCGTGCAAAATCTATTCATTTCACGATTTTTCAATTAATCGTGTTTTTGATTAATGTAATACATTACATACCATTACATTTGTACCTTGATAATACATGTTTGTAATAAATATATCATAAATATTACACGTAACATTGAATCATTTATCAATTTGACCAATATCATTTTGAAACTTCCCTTTTCTTATGTATTACATGTTATTTCAAATATTTTAGTTTAACGTCCATATTTCACTTGTTAAAGACGGCAAAGTAAAGTAAGCGTTCAAATAATCTTATGTAGAAATGTATGCCAATGTTGTTGCTATAAAATTATACGTGGCTGGCATATGTTCATTAAATAGATAAGTTAATTTATTGTACAAAATGTGATAACATTATTATACACATTTGGGTGGACTTCTCATATTTCAAAACATTAATCGAAATTTTGATTAAACTGATAATTTACGTACCGCGGAACAATGACTACAATTTATGTCGAGGTATATTGCTGTACCAGACATTTTCATTGCAACTTGTTCTAACGGCATAAAAGTGAAAAAAAACTTGATGTTGCAATCACGTTTCATAACTCTCGTGATTATCTTTCTATTCTATATTCGTGAATTGTTCGCTCTAGAATTTTTATAGTCGTGTTTCGTGAAACTACAAATTTTATAAATACTTTTTCTTTGCGTCGTCTCACGTTATTTAATTTTGATGTTTATCAGGTGAATAAGAATAGTATACTTATTTACATTACGCAACAAAATACACAACTGAGAAAATGAATTTTATTTTTATAAGATGCAAATACAAAAATATTTTAGGTTATGTATCTGTTAACGACTTTTCAATATCAAATATACGATATTAAGTATAAATTAATAACAAAAGTATAAAATATTAAGATGATTCTCGTTTTTCTGTCTCTTTTTTATAGGAAAGTGACTTTATTGGGAAGGTGAGGTTATTAGAAATTTTTGCAGTGCAATAAATAATTTTCCATATAAACGAATATATTAACAATAATTCTTGGATATACGTATACAATATTACAACTTAATAAGATAAAATAATGCAGAGGCTGGGGTAGGTGGTAAATAAATAGAACTATTTATTAATTAATAATAATAATAATAGATTAAATTAACAATATGTGGGTGTTGATTAAGCATACGAATCTATATCGACTACAACTTAAGACTACGCTCAACTCAACAACACAATGACAACGCAGCCAATTACAACTAATGGGTCACATCTAAAACACAATTAAGAACTCCTCTAAAGAACTGTCTCTCAAGAACTCTCTTCCAATCACCTTTCCCAAGAACTCCTCGCTAACCACTTTTGCCTCCTTTTATATCTTCCCCAACCTGTATACGTTTTCCAAAAGCCTCCCCCAACATGACCAAATATGGTCATGCTAAGGGCCTGACGTATCGCCGTGGTTTTTCCGATCGACCCTCGAACCCTCGGTGACTTTCTAAGCTAAAGTTACCTATACTCGAGGTGGAAATCCTGAGATACTACAATAATACAATCCATTCGTAACAAATAAATTCCTCGACTAAAATACGCAGAAATATCTCTTCCTATTTATTGAGGTATATATTTACCTTGAGCAGAACATCAATTCTATTGCATTCAACAATTCTATGGCACAAAAATATTATTAAGCAGTAATAATACAAATAATAATACTATTGTTAACTGCTGGCTTATTACGAAAGTTATCTATTTTACATATTTTATGTAGCAAATAAATGGTTGCAGCGCACAATACTTTTGAAAATAAAAAAATTGGAACAAATAATACATGCAAAGAGGGTGTTATGTTTCCGATTAAATATTTTTTCATCAGAATTAGATGTACCAATTTCGTCTAAAAAATAAAATTATTATTAAGTTCCTCTTATATCATAAATACCGAGACTGATTCCATTTAACTTTATATACAATAATAATGAAATTTATTCTACATATCGTACACAGAAATAAACTAGAAAAGTTTTACTGTAATATCCACGAAAAGATATCTACATTTCTGTAACTTTAGAAAAAGAAAAGGAAAGAGAACAAAAGAATGAAATAAATCAATATGAAATTGTTGGAATTAGGTTGATGGAGTAATACAAGGAAGTACTTGTTTTACGTATATCACGTACTTATTCCGTTTACGTGAAGTCTGTTCCCTAGCACGTTTATAGCCAAGTGACTTGCAGATGCGAGAACAATCGATAACAGAAGACTAACGATTAGTCGACAATACAGTTTCCTACTGATCGACGATGCTGCCTCCTTATTTCCCCAATACAAATCAACACAAAAAATTTCCATTTCTAATTTTGACATGAATTTTTTCACGACGTGTAAAATTTTCACTTTAGCGTTTTTGCCATCGATCAACTTATTTCTTTTCCTTCTTTTTTCCCTTTTTCTTCGAAAATGCTGTATTTTGTCATCTATAAGAAATATACAATGAGACAAAATTATTCGCTCGGTCGATATTACGATAAAAATTAATGAAGAAACCAGACAAAGAACTACTTTTTCAAACTTCTTTTAATGAATATACATTATTTGCAGATAAGTGTAATCAAATCATAAAAAAAAGTGAAATGTTTTGATTTATAATTGCAAAAATATAAATCATTACTAATCTTTACACTTTTTCACGTCACAAAATTATTTGCTCACGGTATGAACCGACCAAAAAAATTCAATCGATGTGACTTTGATAGGCATTTGTTTACGATTCTCGCTAACAGTAATCAGTATAATTAATTGATTGATTTGCATCCGAATAACTTGTATGGTGCTGTTAAGCATGGAGACGGTCATACAATGATTTGGAGCTGCATTAGTTATCACGGTGTGGGTAATCTGCAAATTATTACGGGAACAATGGAGAAAATAGTGTATTTAAACATTTAAAAAAAAATTTGAAGCAAAGTGCTCAAAAGATGGGAATCTTACAATGAGTAACTCAATTCCATATATACAGAGTTAACCAGATATTATGTCCCATGCTGGTGAATAGAGTGCGACTGTCGGAAAGATAAATCGATTATGTGAACTAGCATGCTCTGTATATAATAATCCATCAAATCGACCAGAGTTATGTAACTACTATGATCATGTAAGATGAGTCGAACGGGGAAATCAAAGACACGAGGTTAACTATACACTTTATTCGCAGTTTCTTTTTCTGCGGACCGACAATCAATTATTCTTTCTGTTCTACAAATCCTTTCGTGTGGTGCACTTTTTTATCTTCTCACGTCAATCGGGAATATTTTGAAGGCTCAAGAATATGGTCGATCGTCGTGTCATGGAAACATATGTGACTCGGTATTCAAGGGTCGATCATCATCACACGAACCAGTAAACTCGAGTTATCGCCTCTGTTATCTTCTTTGTACCTACTGTGCGTTGCATGAGAGAAGTCATCTGAGAAACTTGTAGGACCGAATCCCCACCAGCCCAACCATTCTAACATCATGGCAGAAGTAAAGTAAAACGCTTGCTTCCCTTATTGGCAGAACTGATTCCTTCCTATTAGCCCGGTCATAGAACACCATGTGACAAAGAAAGCGAACGAAACAACGAGACAAAGTGAGATAGACGCAACAAATGGATGCAAGAGCGTAGACTCATCCTAAAGCGTAGGAGTGCTTCCAAATTCATTGCAAGTTAACTCTGAGATAACATTTCTTTCGCGGATATCTTACGTCTATGTTAACGTATCACATTACCGAACTTGGAGATAGTAGTTTTGGGAGTGTCATGGAAGAGAGGGTATTACTAACAAGAGTACAGACGGAGCAAGTGGAATACCCCTCTTGCCCCGCAACCGAACGAGAAGACTTCTCTCATGCAACGCATAGTACGTGTCCCAAATCGTCACTATGTAATTATATTTGATTGCAAATATTCTGGAATGTAAAAAATAATTTTTTAATATTACTCTTTTGTAATCAAGCCTATTTCTTAGTTCAAGAAATTTATTCTTCGACTTTTCTAATTTTTCTCTAATGTTACCAATTTTTGGCCTCGTCACTGCTTACTGGCTAGTATCTGTTCAAGCGTGTTTGTTTCTAAAATTAATATGCCGTGACATTTACTTAGGACATCGACGTGATTCATTTTACTACTCCATCCACTACTCCATCTGTATTCTATTTCATAGTTGTAGTTCTGCAAAAATAATTCCCAGCGATAGATTCTCGAGTTCACTGTTTCTTCGTTTAAAGTGAGTCTCGAATTGTCGAGTTTGTAACGATTTTAACCCTAGCTCCGACTAAATAAATATGAAATCTTTTGATCACATATATTACTGCTAGGCGTTTGTTAGTACAAGATAATAGCGTACAAGATTATAATAAGAATGTAATTTACAATAATAGTGGATCGTGTAAAAAGTAATCGACATAATATATTTATTTCTCTTCACACTTTTAATACGACTCAAGATTTTCACTCAAAAATTCTCACTTACAACTCACCTATCCCACACTCTCTCGTTTCTTCCCTTTGCTCTCATACATCACACAAAAATACGCAGACCATATTGCACTTCATTCATTATACCCATACCTGTTTTTCATAACAATCGAAAGTCGCCGTACTCATCCTTTCCTACAAACATCTTGTATATTTTGTACTTTTTCAAGATATATTAAAATCTATGTAACTATTGCGACAGCATTCGAATTCGAAACTATGATATTTTGCGTCTTGGACTATTGTCCTTTCACTAAAATAAAAAATAGACTCTAAAAGTCCGTTTATTTATTTCTAAAGTAAAATATCCCGGAATCCATTGGTACTCGTGTCGCAGTGAAGTTTTGGCATGAGTTTTGGATCGTAAATCGCCAAAACTGGATCTGCCGCTAAATGCTTTCTTAACGTTTGAAAAGTATCATTTTCTTTTGGACTAAAGGAAAACGTGGTGCCTTTTCTTAATAGGCTATACAAAGGTTTTAAGATTACCGAAAAGTTTGGTATAAATCGACGAAAATAGCTGGCCAGTCCATTGAATCTTTGTACCGCTCTTACATTTCGATGGATAGGGTAATTCGGAATCGACCCAACCTTTTCCTCATTGTTCGTTTATCACCTAACCTGAGTATGTAACATTTGTTTGCAGAAAGAAGCACTTACCTAGTCGAATTTGCTATTTATGTAGAGTTCGCAATTGGAAAATTTCTCGTAGAACTACCAGATGTTTCTTTGTAGTCTTCGTAATTACTAGAATGTCGTCTATATACAACAGGATTTTATGTTCTCGTATTAAGTTTCCAAAAATATGATTTAACTCATCGTTAAAGGACTCAAGGTCCGTTCCTCAAACCAAACGGTATCCGCAAATATTCAATCCGTTTCAATGGTGTTACAAACGACGTGTATTTAATGATCATCAGATAAAGGTGTTGACAAATTATCTTTTATTGTTACTTTGTTTATTTCGCGATAATCTGTGCATAGTCGGAGATCGTCAGTGTTTTTCCGTACCAGCATTATCGGACTCGCAAATAGAAAGTTACACTGACGAATTATCTTATTCTTTAGTAGATTATCTAATATCTTTTGTAATTTTCGTTTTATCGCTAAAAGCTAGTCTTCTCTTAATCATGCCTCGTAGTCATCGAGCTGTTACTATTTCTTAACGAAAATTTAACGGGTATTACAAACGCTTTTTTTGAAGATGTATTATCGATATATTATCGAGTAGATCGGGTTATTTATACTAAAGTTTTAGTCTACAACGTCATGGAGGTCCTTGGATGCGCCATTTTGCTTATAATTTGGGCCGCGGACAGTAAGTAATAACGTCTGAGACCCTTGGATGTTGTCTGATGGTGCGTGATATAGCTTTACAAATTATGTTGCGTCAAAGTAGCGTCGTCGCTTCTTTCCTGCTATCGGCTCCCTGTTGAATGTAGCCGATTCCCTGAAGTTGCATAAATTTTCACCGGACATACCACAGATCGTTTCGGATTTGTATACTCTTTACACCAATGTCCTTTAACGTTACAGCCGAAACATCGCGGTTCGTCTTGACCTGCCTACCTTTCTGTCATTTTACTTGATCGATCCAATGGTTGTCCCGCGGTCGTGTCCCCTTTCTCTCGATCGTTCTTATTGTTTCGTAGAGTATGTTTCGAAAGGGCTTTAATATACTTTTGGTTGTTACGAAGCATTGCATTCTTGCTTGGTCTCTCATCTCTTGTTTGGGCACGTTGTGCATGAGTGAGTCACGTAATTCCTCTTAGTCTATACACTTGTATTTAGCGAGAGTCAGTTTATCGTGGTAATAATCGAGCAAAATACTCGTCTCTCATACAAACTCGTACCTCGAGTTGCTTTGGACGAGCCAGTTTGTTCGGGCGATTAACGAGGCGCCGACGCAATTCTCCAGAAATTTCGGCCATCGAAAAGCATATATAACTGGACTTGGTCCTAAACCATTTTAGTACTTTCTCACATAGGCGTTGGAGGATAACGAGTTTCATTGTATGCTCATCGGAGTAATTCGACCTACGTTTTTCTACTGACGAATTCTTCGCCATCTCGTGAAAACTTGTTCAGCAAGTCTGCGATGGTCCTTAGATTTCTAGATTGAAATTAAATTGTTTATTACATTATAATGTGCAGTAAACTAACTGCATTTATATAGTAACGAATATATAAAGTTTATTATTAGTGAAATATTTATATATATATATACACTTATGCAAAATACAAAGATAAAATATACGTGTCCTTATGGAATACAATATCTAATGCACTGTGTACAGTTTCGGGTTTGGGTGTGAACCCTTCCAGAAAACTAAAGGCCCTTTCCACACAAAAGCCCAAATTTGACCTCAAAAGTCGTTATTGGTCTGCGATGTCTAACAGGCCTGACACCATTGTTCCACGGTTACGGTTTATTGCAACAAGATAAATTTTCGATTTCAAGACGATTGTAGTAAACGAGGTGATCCAAAGGATTGACGAGTCTGTTTGCACATGACCGTCGCCAAGTCCCTCGCGCACACACACAGCAAGGACCAACATACGATAGTACATACAATAGCTGTCGCGATTAGACTGATTTGCAAGCATTGGTCGACACAGTGGCTCACGGAAATATTCGAACGGCACGCATATTTCAAGGAAGTACTCTAACTGGAAAATTCTGATTTTAACGTAAGTACACATGTGCATAAAGCATAACGAATTACACGTGGAACAGTTTTCTTTATTCTGAGATGTTACTTCACGTGAATGAAATCATTACACAAAATTACGATCTAATGTTTGTTTTTTTAAATGTAACTGTATAAAAGTGCGAGATAGATCAAAATTTTTCAAACAAAAAATCTTCGTCTTCACTGATTTGTCACTCTATAGTAAAAATTTCTCCGTGTCAGATCTCATTTAAGAATGAAAAAAGTTGTTAAAATTTTAGTCGTTGATTTTATCTCCTCAAAGCTATTTTCTGACAACAATAAAATTATTGCATGCGTAACTTTACGTATACTTTACGTGCAGATAAACTACCATTGCAATCAGAATTTTCGGATTAGAGAATTCTTTTGAAATATAGCGTGCGAATACTTTTGTCAGCTACTGTATTTGCTTTCTGCTTCAACCCACCGAATTACTCATATCTGACCGTAGTGTTGTGGATCCCTCTCTGTACACTAATCTTAGACTCTTTCTAGCCATACCTTTTCACGCAGTAGCAGCTCGAACTCCCGTCGATTAATCGGTACTTCCTCTGGGGACACGATCCTTTCTATTTCCCGCTGCATTTAATCCTTAATTTCGTCTTCATACGTCTCTCTTCGTTGACCTAACTGATCTATTAATTCAGGGATATTATTTGCACTTTCTGATTCTGCTGTCACTAATCGCGTGATAAGCTCGTTCTTGTTACCGAAGATCGAGCGACTTCTATCATTCCTTTGTTAGCTAGGTATTTTCGCAAACACAAATAATTCTTTTTTTAATCGCTTTTCTAACAACAAACTAACATCAAAGGTTTCCAAAAATTTCGTAAAACCGCACACTACATTCTCGATCGACGCGACCGATCTCATCTCATCGTCATCGTGTCATGGCAATGTACATATGTCACTCGGTGTTCAAGGGTTGAGTATCACCACACGCAAACACACACACATACCGCTTACAATGTCGAAGAACGAAAAGTGGCATCACGTGCTGGAAGCTAATGGCTTTAATAACGTTAGAATAATGCGAGAAAAACAATTAGCTGTAAGACCTTCAAATACAATAGAGAACGCAGACGCAAAGTGCCAAATGTATTTCAAAAATAAGATGGTAAATTTAAAATTAGCATGTTATAAAAATAGGGCGAGAAATGTAATGGAAATCATTCATATAGACGTACATGGCCAATTAACGCTCTCAGGTTACAAAGGTGAGAGATATTTCGTGACATTTATAGACCACTTGGGTAAATCAACGGTAATCTATTGCATTAAGTATAAGAATGGAGTGTATGAATGTTTCACTCGATACTATATGATGATGCGCAACATTACTGGCAAGAAAATCAAACGAGTTCACTGTGATAATGTTTTAAAGTATACAAATATATGTTCTTACTCATTGGCTAAGCAGCTAAGTTCCAATATAAGGCTTCTCACATGCATCAATTAAATGACGTGGCAGAGCGATATAATCGCACGACGATAAATCTTGCTAAATATTTATTAGCCGAAGCCAAGTTGGATAAGCGTTACTGGCCAAAAACGGTGACCACTGTAATTTATTTGGGAAATCGATTGCCAGCAAATACACGAGAGAAAAGGACTCCACAGAAGAACGAAGTAATACACAAAAAATGATCTGATCTGTCAAATTTGCATTCCTATGAAATCCAAGCTTTTGTGCGTATCACAGAAGCATGTCCAATGACAATATTGAATCCGAAAGCGACAAAAGGACCATTAATCGGGTACACAGAAACAGGATACAAAATCCTGGTAAATGAGTAAATAATTGTAAGCCGTAGTGTGCAATTCGTATATAATTCTCTCATAATCTCTGTACATGACAATCTCAGACCAACAGTAAAGAACAAATCAGGGAAGAAAACCTGTTCGTGGCGGAACCTTCGTGAAACGACACGGAAGACGACGAAATGAGACAAGAGGAGGTTTCACGAGTAAATCTTCAAAATGAATGAACGAAAGAAGAATGCTTGTAAGGTACGATTATATGTTTATATGAATTATGCAAATATCACAGTACTCGAGAGTTGGGATGAAACGAGAAGCACACCTGACTCAAACATGTAGATTAGAACTACGAAAGGGGAGAGTAAAGTTTTGGAAGGATTTAAGACTTGAAAAGTGATAGATGAGCCTGAAAATAGAAAACTTATAGACGTCAAATGGATATTTAGGATAATGACACACGACTAATACAAAACCCGACTTTTGGCAAGAGGATTTTCGAAATTTACATATGTCCACCAATTGGGTACGATATATAATGAAGCAAAGCTTATCATTTAAAAGAGACTCTGTATGAGCTTAGAGAAAGCCCGCGTTACTGGTACGAATATTTGAATGAGTTCACGTTAAGCATAGGTTTCACGAAGTCTGATTTTGACTCTTATTTATACTTAAAGATCCAAGAAGAAATAAAAATATACATCATTTTATATGTGGGCGATACTTTGATACGTGGTTCAAATCTGAAAGAAATTCAAAATATAAAGTCACATCTGAGTAAGAGATTTAAAATGAAGTATTTAGACGAGTCTCTACAGTGTCTGAAGATAGAGATCGAGTACACCGGACATAATCATTCAACGAAGCTAATTGTAAGTCAATCGGGATATGCGAAAAGTTTGGCTGAGAAATACAACGTGACCTGTTTAAAATTGTACGATACACCACTAGTGATAAATTTGTAATTGCCACCTGTAGAATGTACGAGTAAAGGTCCTACTCTATAGAAATTTGGTACACGAACTTTTATATGTACGTCACGGCAGGAACGCCGCTGGACACGTCGATGACGACATTCGACGTTAATTATTTAAATCACGCTCAAAATAGTCAAAAATACTTCAAGCACGCACAATCCTGAAATATTTATATGGACCAAAAACATCAAATTATATTACATTTGTACTACGCATGACACGTTTGATGCGTTCATGAATGCGGACTGGACATCCAATACACTCGACGGAAAATTAACGACTGGGATAGTATTCCGGGTATTCGTAGTATATATGGTAATCCAATGTACTGGAGATGCAGGAAGCAAAGTATTGTTTTTTCGAACATTCGCGCAGAATACCGTACTATAGCAAAATGTGTTGAGGAAGTGTTGCTCATACAAGAAACACCTAAAGATCGAAATATTCAACTAAATCCCTCGATAAATTTGTACAAAGAAAATGCAGGCGCTGCTGCTCTTGCAAAGAATGGCAAATTTTCTCAAAACACTCTACGCAATATCGTTTGTTTTATGAACGATCGAGAGTTAACGCGAGCACAGAGATATCGCGATCCGTTTGTCAGCAGCTGACGAGATTTGTTGGACGGTGACCGCCAAGGTCTGTCTGTCAACGACCGGAAAGATAAGTTCATTGGATATTTTTTTTACAGTTTCGGCCCTCCTGACCTGGTGATAGTCCGCGGCATGCAAAGATGATAACGTGTACAATCTAAATCCATGATTTCATTTGATCCAACATGGGTTACAGTTCTTGTAAATGGAACTCTCGTAAGCTGAAACCCTTCAACGTCCTCAACTACATATCGGTCTGATCTAAGATATTGACTATTTCATACAGGCCTTTGAACTTCGGTACGAATTTTTGTTAATGCCGGGTGTAACGCCATAATCGTGGATCATGATGTAGTCGACTAATCGATATAAAATGCTTGCTTTATGTTTTTCGTCTATCGTCGTTCATTAGCTCTCTGGTTTTGTACCATAACTTTTTTGACGCCGATTCCTTGATACTAGGTAGGTCATATTGGGATTATTGGTGAAAAGAAATAACTATCGTTCTTTATAATTATCTTTATTCTGTTCTTAGGAGGGTATATTTTCTGTATTGTAACTGTACGCAAAGAGAGACAAAACTAGAGCGATGGAAAAGGGTATGCAATTGCAGCTCGTCCTGGTCCCCTAATTCTTATCTACAGCGTGAGAAGTAAACATTTCACTCGTTCCCGGAACTTCTTCGACGCATAGTTTAAAGATATATCTTTTTCTCTTGACAGATTCATTTTTGTATATTCGATACGTTAAGACGTATCTTATTTTCAACAGATGCTGCGCAGATAATCCTTTTTTCCCCTCCAGGGGTGAGAATTCTATACATATTTGAGGCAATTTTTAATGTATATTTTGATTTTTTCCCTCACTTTCGGAAAGCAGTATAACTCGGTTGATCGATTCAAAAACCTTTTCCATGCTTATATAACCGAGATCATCGTGGCATGATTTGATTATCCTCTCCTCCGTGCATTCTGGCACATAAGATGACAATCTCATATTAGCCTTTCGATAGATAGATTTGCCTCTCAATTCGAAAAATTTCTGTACTGTGTGCTGCAACCTTTGTCAGATCTTGCGAATGGTTGGATCTTGATTTTGTTTAATTGCTAGTGTTTGTTTCAAAGTATTTGTTTCGGTAAATATGCAGTTTAGCGGCTTTGCCCTAAACGCACCTTTTTCTTTCGTTTTCTTTTTTTTTTTCACAAAAAAAGCTTTATTTGTGCCTCAATAAGAAATATAGATAATATAATAATATATAATATAATAATATAATAATATTTGTACGTTATGTACTCGAAGTTTCTTTATTATAGAGCAGAATAGTCACTATCATCATCGACAGATTAAAACCAACGTATACCGTCTCGGATGCAGTAGAAGAGGAACCAAGAATCCACTCACCGCAGGAGACACAGTAACCAGCAATGCAGCGAACATGCCAGCCAACAATGCAGCCTGCGTGTCAACCAGCAGCGCAGCTCGCACCTCAATTAGCGTTGCAGATACTAAACGAGTGAAAGTTTATTAATGCGTCCTGTGTTTGAAGGACCTGGTCCACCGAGGTCGCGTAGGAAATGAATGATCAAGAAAGAAAACTTGAGTGTGAAAGAAGACAGAGTGCAAGGGCGCGGGCGAGGCAGCCTTTCAGTTTCAGTTTAGAGTTTCAGTTTTCAGTTTGAAGTCAGAGTTTAAGATTAGCAGTTTAGAATCAGCATTAAAAGTCAGTTGAAATGAGAAGTTTTAGAGGTCGGTCGTAAGAGAGTTGTTAGAGTCTTTGTTACTTCCTATTGTATTGCAATAATCCGTTATTTTGTTAATAAAGCTTATTTTTGTTCTATTAAGTGAAACAATAAAATTCTGTCGATCCCTCACTATACGATTCTACATTTATGTCAAGGAGCTCGTTATACGTAACATTGTTTTAAACTTATCAACACGGGTGCAAACCATCGCATTGAAATAGTATGACAGGCTGGACTTTGCCACAATTGCCTCGAAATGAAAAATGTCCGCTCAAACACGTGCAAAAAGTGCAAGGGAAAGCATTACACAATATTATATCCAAACACGAAGGATTCAAATCAGACCACATAGATTCCAATAATTACGTTGAGTTGCATTAATTCCCCATCGGAAATCTGATTGTCAATCACGTTGATTAAGATTGCGGACAATCAAGGACCGCACCACACGTGTCATGTACTATTAGATTCAGGATCTCAATCCCTTTGAGATCCTGGCAGACAGCTGAGCTACAAAACTCGGTCTTTCTCGCAACAAACTCAACACACCGGTAATCGGCATAAATCGAATAGTTTCGACTATAGATACATCGGTAAATACGAAAATTAGTTCACGAATAAACGCCTTTCCTGTAAGATTAAATTTATTAGTAATACCCCAAACCAGTGAATTGATATCCATTCGATCGATACGTGCCGAAGAATTAAAAATATCATAGAACATACGGTTAGCATATCCCAGTTTTTAGAAAATGGCCACAATTTATGGGCTAATCGGAACCAAAATCTTTTTCAAGCTGCTCGCGGTCGGACAATTTACGCTGACCGATGCAGCCGTCACGTTACAAAGGATCAGATTAAGCCGGGTGGTAACAAGGACTCTGCCTAATTCAAATATCGCAAAAAGTAGCATTTGTAGATTAGCGTTAAACACAATCAACAATGAAATCGTAAGGTATGGCAACTGGAAAGACGGTGTATAAGGCCTATCACCACCACAGAAAAAATCCAAAACCAAACGATCGGTAAAACGTTTAGCACTGCTGCCCGTATAATCATACAGACAACATTGTAAGCTATAAACGTTATATATATTGAATAGTAATTTAAGAGAGTTAACATCGATCACATTTATACATTGTAAGTAATTTTCAGAAAAGACGTTGTAAACAGTCAGTTGGCGAGCAGCGTCTCCACCGATAGCCTATTTATGGTGAGATCGGTCGAGGGGTGTCGAACTTTTCGAGCAGAAGAGCAGGCAGTCTAATAAAGATCTTTGGAAAAGAAAGTCATCGGAAGTCTTCTACAACAAATAGTTACATGAATCGCGATTTAAAGTGTGGGCAACTTTTATCGATACCCATTATCTTCCGATAGGAGAAAACCCTTCGTTGAATTTCTAGAAAGACATCGCCAAGGTTCAAGGACAACGGTCACAGATGGGGATGTTTAGACGCCAAGCTCGGACATTTGCATCGGAGTTCAAGCGAAGAGGCACCTACACTTGAAGACGAGGTCACGGAAAGGGTCGCGCCCTATAAAACTGCGGAGGATGTGTTTTTGAGACATTAACCTACGAGCTAAGGATTGAATAGAACATTTAGCCACCAATAAAACGCTCGTTAATTACAAACGTTAATTAATATTCTCCTACAGATCAGAAGTGGGATACAATAGGAATAAGAAGAAAATTAGCTCAAATGTTGCGCACGAAACAGTTCAGTGCAGTGTTGCAAGTGCTTGAACAAGATGCAACAAAACATTCAAAGAGGAAGACTCGCCACCAGGGGTGAACATCGAAGGCGACGCGTGAGGCTGACATGTGGGCGAGTTCGTTCTTGTCCCGTTCCAGAAGCCGATCCAGGAGCTTGGAGGATTGCTACCGGGAGCAAGGAAGAGGATCCGGAGGAGCGAACGATTGCTATTGGGAGCAGGAAAAGAGGTGCCGCGGAGGGGAGCGTGAACGAGGATCCAGGATGTACGGCGGCCATTGGGCCAGTACTTCGAGGTATCGGAAGGTATGTCGGGACGAAAGGCGGAGAGACTCACTGGAAGAAGTAGGAGGACCGAACGATCATCGAGCAGGAGCAGTTCGAGAGGACGATGGATGAGCACGACGAAACAGGACGATTACATTGACCGCTAGAAAACCGTAATGGGGACTTTCGAGCCTGTCTTAACTCCTTGATGAAACACCAAATAAAATTAAAAAGTGCACATATTCCACCCGAAGCACTTTTTTTTAACTTTTTTTAACTTTTTTTAACTAGACGCAAATAATTTCCTACAAGATACTAACAATATTTCAATTATATATCGTGTCAATCGAAAAACGCGAAACAAAACCATTCTGTATGTAGATAACAAACGGACAAGGCGTAAACTCGATTTGCAGGTTTGAGAAATTCATCGCTAAAAAGATATGACAGATAATCCCAACAAAAATGTAAAATAGTACTGGTGGTTGTTCAAAAAGCTAATATAATAAATATATTTAGCCAAATGTAAAAACCGGTAGTACATGCTGTCTATATTGTACATGTTGTAAATATATATCCCTATTCCTTTCAATTCCTTCCTCCCTATCCCAATTTAATTAGATAATAAAAAAAGAAAAAAAAAAAAAAATGGATTATCTAGCTTTGCATCCCTTTTCTGGGGATTCAACACGAATTGCCATGTAGTCGCCAAAAGAAGAATTATCTTTTGTAACAATCTTAGAAATAAATAACAGAAAGTGACATAAAATGTAGACAAAAGTAAACTTCTATGACTATGTGCATTAACACTAAATAAAAGTCTTAGAAACAAAATTGTATAGTAAATGAGTCTGGAACGTGAAGATAATCGCAGTTACGGCACTATCCTGGTTTTCCCTCTCAAACCTTGAAAATTCAGGAGAGGGCCGCATGTCGTGGAGGTCGCATCAGTTCGTACCCATATCCACAGCATGTCGCCAAGGTAAAGGGTCTCTAATCGATAGATTATTGTAGGTAAGGGAACTCGGCAAATTGGATCCGTAACTTCGGAATAAGGATTTGGCTCTAAGGAGCGGGGAGTGTCGTGCTTGGTCCGGAAGCGGGTTTGGCTGACGTGCCGCGCCTGGGCGAGCAGAATGGATCGTGGTCTCGCGCTACGTACTCAGAATCCGAGCTCGGACCCGTGCCTTGGCCTCTCGCGGATCTTCCTTGCTGCGAGGCTTCCATGGCGGTATAGCCGTCGTGGTCGTTCTCTTCGGCCGCCATTCGACGCTCGGCTCAGAACTGGCACGGACTAGGGGAAATCCGACTGTCTAATTAAAACAAAGCATTGCGGTAGTCCCCACGGGTGTTGACGCAATGTGATTTCTGTCCAGTGCTCTGAATGTCAACGTGAAGAAATTCAAAAAAGCGCGGGTAAACGGCGGGAGTAACTATGACTCTCTTACGAGTATGCCGCGCGCCGACCTTGTGGCGCTTCTAAATATTGTATGGGGTACGAGAGTTTTTCCGCCGGTGTTACGAAACAATCGAACCTAAGTCAGGAAATTTAAAAGAGCCCAAAAACTGGAAACCGATCACCATCTTCAGCAAGGTGATTCGGTTGCTACATAAAATACTGACAACACGCCTTAAAAATGAAGTCCCCTTAACGCACAGCCAGCGAGGCTTCACCAAAACTGACGGCCTCATGGCAAATAGCACCATACTACAAACAATAATCAGGACCATGCGCAGCTGCGCTAAACCGTTTATAATATTAACTATAGACTCCGCAAAAGCCTTCCATCGCGTAACTATAGAATCAATTATCGATGCACTATAAAAAAGAGGCGTGGACGAACATACTGTCCAATACATTGTAGAATCATACCAGAACATAACAACTACTCTGGAATGCCATGACAAAAGATCCGAAGCCATAGAAATTATGAGAGGCGTAAACCAGGGCGACCCCATGTCGGGCTTTTTGTTTAACCTCGTCTTGGATGATTTGCTAAAACAATTAAGAGAAAGAGAGGGAGTAAAGATTGGCGGCGCAAATATTACCGTGCTCGCATTCGCCGACGATGTAGCATAGTGTTGTGACCCACGACGTCCTATGGATAAAGAAAACTAACTCGCGAATACACGAGGGTGTTAGGTGTCCCTTTTGGCCAATTGGCTAGCAGATCCAATTATTCACGGGTCGCGCTGTTCTTCTCGACACTTTCCCGAATCACGGTTTACAAGTAGTCACTTAATTATACTTACAGAAGTAGCCGCAAATCTTTGAGTACGTTGGATTCGCAGTTCTTGAAACGTCGGGGAACGGCTGTCACTAGGCTCTACAGGACACGATCGCTGCCAGAGAAAACGTCAGGGTAAACTCGTAGGGCGCAGCACGGCGATGAGTGATCGTGAAGTGGCCAACGTGGTGGATAAGTGAAGAGTATGGCTTATATCTATAGGGTATAAGTTACGCATTAGTCTAAGACGTCCGAGCCACGTCACACCTCCCTTCCCGGGGGAAAAGAAATCCTCCGGATTTCTGTAACTGGGTAGACGTTAAGGCGGGGTTATTCCGAGTCGGACTCGTAGTCTTTTTGAACGTTTTTATTGTATGTCTTTGGGGGCTTGGGATCACTAGTCTCGCACTGGGGTTCACTTTAGTGAGTTCCACTTCCGCACCCTCGTCACTACCACTTGGTTTTTGCTCCTGCCTGTCCCGAATTATGTTGTTTGTCAGTGTTGTCCATACGGCTGCCATCAAGTGGACGCTCCAGCTGTACCCTTGATGCAGCGTTATCCCGTTCAGTATTGTGTTTATTATTAATTTGATAATTCCGATTATGATGAATATCCCCAGGAATCCAGAGGTTATTGTGCCTATTTGAAAGAAACGGTGCCAAATTTTCTTTGCCATCGATTTGGTTAAGCGTTGTATGTCGTTTTCGGTTAGGAAGCTGCGTATGTTCAGGCTGGCTCCTGCGTTTTCGATGCCGTTCATTCCTTGGACGAAGTTGTCCAAGACCGAGTGCTTTTCTACTGGGAACATGATGTGTTCCCTTAGGTTCTCGATTTCGTCCTCGGAGTATACTCCGCCCGTGGCTACCCTGAGGGGCTCCTCGTAGTGCCAACGAGGTGTTGCGAATGGGTCCGGTGCTGGTGGGTTTATTGTCTCGGACGACTGCGGAGTCAGTTTATACCATCGAAAGTTGATTTTAAATAATGTAGGAAGGAGTTCGTTGCAGCGCCTTGCGCTTCCGCTGGCGGTGATTATGTGGGTCCGGGGTTTCAAGAATGCAGATCGGTTATTGAAGGTGATTGGTAGTTCGTTGTAGCATTCATCGGTTTTCCGAAATATGACCGTCGTGGGAATGCATTTTACTATATGGAAAGAACAAGAATTAGCTAAATTGCTACAGGAAAAGAAATACGCATTTTTATCCTCTGGGATTTCAACTTACTGGCCTGCTGATCGCACGAAGATACCTGACCACCTTCATTTTTTCATCTTCAACGGTATTGCTCAATGTTATATCGACATAGAATCAAGCCACGACTTATCGTCTGATCGCTCACCTATAATAGCAATAGTTAGTACTGCAGTAATTAAAAAGAAAACTGCTCCCAAGTTGCACAATTCTAAAACTGACTGGGATGTATTTAGGGACAGCATTTCTGAGAATTTTAACTTAAATATAAGGCTAGAAAATCCGGAAGAGTTTGAGGAAGCC
Organism: Eufriesea mexicana; assembly: GCF_001483705.2. NCBI lineage: Eukaryota > Metazoa > Arthropoda > Insecta > Hymenoptera > Apidae > Eufriesea > Eufriesea mexicana. Next base: position 217,953 of record NW_016921263.1, read on the forward strand.
ACCATTAATTTCATTTCGCTAACTCAACAAGCAGCCAAAATAGTCAGTGCATAGCATAAACTACAAAATTCAACGCAGTTTATCCCAATAGAAATTAAAAAACTAATAACTGACAAAAGAAGAGCAAGGGCGAAATGGCAGCGATACCGCTCTCCTACAGATAAGACGATATATAATCGAATAAGCAACACACTTAAAGGCAAACTAAAGGAATTACGTGATAATTCGTTTCAAAATTACATTGTGAACCTCAGTCGTTATGACAATTCTATATGGCGTGTAGCTATTTCAGCTCTAAAATCGATCGAATCAAATCATCCGATTCGTATACAATCTACTCCTTCTGGTCCATGGGCTAAGAGTAGCAAAGAAAAGGCGAATCTATTTGTTAAGCACCTTGAGGCTGTATTCTCTCCGAATAGCATTCATCCCGATCAAGATATTGTGGACTGTTTAAATGCTAGACCTATGAACTCTGCTAATTCGGGTTCAATTAGACTCGTCTCGACTAACGAAGTTAAAAAAGAAATCTCTAAGCTGAATAACAAAAAATCTCCTGGCTCGGACCTAATAACTGCAACAATTTTGAAAGAATTACCTAAAAAAGGTATAGTAATGCTAACCTATATTTTCAATGCTATCTTCAGATTAAACTATTGACCTAAATCACTTAAAGCAACTGAAATTATTTTATTCCCGAAGCCGGGTAAAGACCCTAGCGACGTCTCCTCTTATAGACCAATAAGCCTACTACCTGTCATTTCTAAAGTACTAGAGAGACTTCTGCTCCAAAGAATTACGCCTTATCTAAATTTTATCCCGAATCATCAATTTGGCTTCCGGCGTTAGCACTCTACGATTCAACAATGTTATAGAGTCGTTAGTACAATAAATGAATCACTGGAAGACAAAAAATATTGTTCGGCAGTTTTCCTGGACGTAAAATAAGCCTTCGATAAAGTATGGCACGATGGACTACTCTATGAAATAAAGTATCTCCTTCCTAGCTTCTACCTCCTTCTCACCTCATATTTGCAAGATCGTGTTTTTAAAACAAGAGTGGAAGGCGAATTATCAAATACCCACCCAATAAGAGCCGGAGTACCACGGGGTAGTGTGCTGGATCCGATCCTGTATTTAATTTACACCTTTGACCTGCCAACAACATCCAATATTACACTAGGAACGTTTGCTGATGACACTACGGTTTTGGCAAGTCACAAGGACTCCACCATTGCATCACATCTCCTACAAAACTATCTAGAAATATTCAAAGAACGGACCTCAAAATGAAAGATTAAGATCAATGAGACTAAATCCAACCATATTACTTTTACTCTCAGGAAGGGTCAATGCCCCCCATCTTTCTTAACAAGATACAAATCCCGGAATCAACAACGGTTCGGTACTTGGGTCTACATCTTGACAGCAAGCTATCTTGGAGGAACCACATAATTAAAAAAAGGAAACAGCTCGAGCAAAAATTTAAAAATATGTACTGGCTACTTAGTAAAAAGTCAAAAATGTCATTAGAGAACAAAGTTCTAATTTACAAAATTATGTTAGTTGCAATATGGACTTACGGACTTGAGCTATGGGGTAGTGCTAGCAAATCTAGCATCGCAATCATACAAAGAGCGCAATTAAAAATGCTCCGTGCAATTGCTAATGCCCACTGGTATGTCTGCAATTAAATAATTCACAATGATCTTGGCATCCCATTTGTCACCGACACTATTCAGGGAAAAAGTGGAAGACATCTCGCCAGATTGGATGATGTAAACCCACTTCTTCAACTACTTCTCAAGGAACGAGGAAACAGAAGACTGAAGAGAAAATGGCCCATTGATCTCGGATGAGGCTTAGGAGGACTTTTCATTGGGGAA